>NW_027464558.1:0-94617 GCF_050947455.1 Rhinoderma darwinii
ACCCAGTATACCAAGGTCAATATTACCAATGACACCACTAAACAAGAGACAAATAATACCACCACACCATGACCACATATTACTACCACATAGTGACTAAATAATACCATCATACGGTTACTGAATAATACCTCCACACCAAGATCTCATATTACCACCACGTAGTGATTGAATAATACCGGCATACTGTTAATGAATAATACCGCCACACCATGACCACATAGTGACTGAATAATACCGGCATACTGTTACTGAATAATACCGCCACACCATGACCACATAGTGACTGAATAATACCGGCATACTGTTACTGAATAATACCTCCACACCAAGATCACATATTACCACCACGTAGTGACTGAATAATACCACCATACTGTTACTGAATAATACCGCCACACCATGACCACATAGTGACTGAATAATACCACCATACTGTTACTGAATAATACCGCCACACCATGACCACATAGTGACTGAATAATACCGGCATACTGTTACTGAATAATACCAACACACCAAAATCACATATTACCACTATGTAGTGACTAAATAATACCATCATACTGTTACTGAATAATACCGCCACACCAAGATCACATATTACCACCACGTAGTGACTGAATAATACCGGCATACTGTTACTGAATAATACCGCCACACCATGACCACATAGTGACTAAATAATACCGGCATACTGTTACTGAATAATACCGCCACACCATGACCACATAGTGACTAAATAATACCACCATACTGTTACTGAATAATACCTCCACACCAAGATCACATATTACCACCACGTAGTGACTGAATAATACCACGATACTGTTACTGAATAATACCTCTAGACCATGACCACATATTACCACAATATAGTGAATGACTAATACCCCCATACTGATACTGAATAATACTGCCACACCATGACCACATATTACCACCACATAGTGACTGAATAATACCGGCATACTGTTACTGAATAATACCGCCACACCATGACCACATAGTGACTAAATAATACCGGCATACTATTTCTGAATAATAACTCCACACCACGATCACATATTACCACCACGTAGTGACTGAAAAATACCACCATACTGTTACTGAATAATACCGCCACACCATGACAACATAGTGACTGAATAATACCGGCATACTGTTACTGAATAATACCTCCACACCAAGATCACATATTACCACTATGTAGTGACTAAATAATACCACCATACTGTTACTGAATAAAACCTCCACACCATGACCACAAATTAGTACTACATAGTGACCTAATAATGCCACCATACTGTTACTTCTCACTGAGTATTTAATCCTTAGGAATATATTGTTGTTATCACCTAACCGTGATTACTTGATTCGTGAATCACATTGGCATAGTTAGATTATGACACCAATTACTGTTACTGAATAAAACCTCCACACCAGTGTATCTTTGTTTCTAATGCTTTCGCACTTTACATTGACACTTATAAAGTAGTAAGGTAGATCAACAAAAAATTGTTATGTTTCCACTTGTAGTGCTTATCTGAACTATTTAGTATTTTTATATTATTTTTATCATTTATTTATACTTTTTGTTTTTATTATTGTTTTTCTTTCATTTAGAAAAAGTGAGGACCAGTAACCTCACTTCTCAATTTTTTGCTGTAGGCTATCCCTGTATGCTATGCTTTCATGAGTCCCTACACCAGATTTGGAGGTGTGTAGGGTCATAGGGTATAGCACATGCACAATCAGATAGCACTAACATAACAATTTTTTGTTATTTTTTATAATACTACCATACCTCCACACCATGACCACATCTTACCACAACATAGTGACTGAATAATACCACCATTCTGTTACTGAATAACACCACCACACCACAACCACATAGTGACTGAATTATACCCCCATACT
Source organism: Rhinoderma darwinii (assembly GCF_050947455.1). Lineage (NCBI taxonomy): Eukaryota > Metazoa > Chordata > Amphibia > Anura > Rhinodermatidae > Rhinoderma > Rhinoderma darwinii. The sequence goes on from NW_027464558.1 coordinate 1,924, forward strand.
GTTACTGAATAATACCACCACACCATAACCACATAGGGACAATAATACCCCCCATACTGTTACTGAATAATACTACCACACCATTACCACATAGGGATTGAATAATAACCCCATACTGTAACTGAATAATACCGCACACCATAACCACAGAGTGACTGAATAATATCCCCATACTGTTACTGAATAATACCGCCACACCATAACCACATAGTGACCGAATAACCCTATTCGGTTACTGAATAATACCGCAACACCATAACCACATAGTGACTGAATAATACCCCCATTCTGTTACTGAATAATACCTCCATACTTTTACTGAATAATACCTCCATACTGTTACTGAATAATACCTCCATACTGTTACTGAATAATACCTCTAGACCATGACCACATATTACCACAATATAGTGAATGACTAATACCCCCATACTGATACTGAATAATACTGCCACACCATGACCACATATTACCACCACATAGTGAATGACTAATACCCCCATACTGTTACTGAATAATACCTCTAGACCATGACCACATATTACCACAATATAGTGAATGACTAATACCCCCATACTGATACTGAATAATACTGCCACACCATGACCACATATTACCACCACATAGTGACTGAATAATGCCACCATAATGTTACTGAATAAAATCCACTAAACAAAGATCAATATTACCACCATACAGTGACAATATAGTGATAGATACCAATTCTACACAGGCACTCTGCAGACCATATAAGTGACTACAGTACGTTGACATCCAGTGACTCACATGTTGAGAAGGCAGATGTGAGCCTTCTAAACTTAAACCGATCTAAACTTCTGATATATCTTTATGACATATCAAAAGTTTGATGAAAGTGAAGTTACTCTTCAGGCAAAGTATAAAGGAGACATTGGAGTATGTTGTGATTTGGATCAATATATAGTCTCCATGACAACACTGAAACTGACGGGAATCAGACGGGACATGTTGCCTTTAGAACCTCTCAGTAAGGGTATGTGCACACGCTAACTGCATTTACGTCTGAAATTACGGAGCTGTTTTCAGGAGAAAACAGCTCCGTCATTTCAGAGGCAATTGCTCGTACTCGCATTTTTCGAGGCGTCTTTGACGGCCGTAATTGTGAGCTGTTCTTCATTGGAATCAATGAAAAACGGCTCAAATTACGTCCAAAGAAGTGTCCTGCACTTCTTTTGACGAGGCTGTTATTTTACGCGTCGTCGTTTGACAGCTGTCAAACGACGACGCGTAAATTACAGGTCGTCGGCACAGTACGTCGGCAAACCCATTCAAATGCATGGGCAGATGTTTGCCGACGTATTGTAGCCCTATTTTCAGGCGTAAATCGAGGCATAATACGCCTTGTTTACGCCTGAAAATAGGTCGTGTAAACCCAGCCTTAAGCAGCTCAGGCTTTGGGGGGAAACTTCAAGTGATCACACAGCATAGAAGTAAGATATTAAAGAATAGTTTTCACAGTTTTAATATTCTGGTAGGTCTCCATAATTAAGCCCGATTGCCCAGCAGTATTATATATCCGCTGTTGGTCAGATGCTACAAATGGCAACATATTATAGTAACTCTGTTACCCATCATCCTTGACTATGAATAGCCCGATATTATACAGAAGCTATTGATGAGCCAATTGTAAAGAGGCAATAATCCAACCTCATGTTAGATTAATGTCATCAAACCTTTATTAAAACCTTGTTTTTGCAGGATATATTAAAGAATTTTCCGTCTCTTTTCAAATCTACTCTTGGTTTGCCTTCCAGGTTTCAGATGACTACTTTTCTATGATTGTGTCCACACTGCTCTCAGTCATAGTGACCTCTGAGCCTCTTCTCTTCTATGATGTTGTCCCCTTTTTACATTATCTGGAACCTGATGAGCTTATAGGGCTTCTACCTCCACTACAAGACGACAAGGAGGTGTAAGTTTCTCTAGTAATGCTAATATATCTATTTTATAAGTCTTGGAACTTTGCCTACGGCTGATCATCTAAGGAGTGAAAATAGTACCCAAATAATTGCAATTTGGATGATGTCATGGGCCTATCTAGAGCAGTAGCAGCATTAGCAGTTGTTATGGGGACCCACTGAAATGCAGGGACATTGCTCCTCTGTAAAAAGACAGTGTTGGCTTTCTGCTGTGCGTTGTCCTTTGTGCAGAAGATGTGCTCAGTGGAAAAAGGTGGTAGGAGCCCTTTGCTATTTTGCCCTTTGTATTTTATTTATGTCCCTGTATTATTCAGTTCTGTCTCAGTTGAAGCGTTGATGACATTTTCTTCATGTTCTATATGTAAGCTCATGTAATATCTTGTAGTAGTATAGATCCTCCTCCATTTTGGAAATGACCAGACAGTCTGAAATATTTAATCAAAGCATATTAACCCATTAATGACCAGGCCAGAAAAGGCCTTAATGACCAGCTAAATTTTTTCGTTTTTGCCTCTTTGTCTTTCAGCAGCCATAACGTTTTAATTTTTTCATTGAAGTGGCTATATGAGGCCTTGTTTTGTGCGGGAGAAATTGTATATTTTCCTGAGCAGTTTGAGGGTACAAATAATTTACTGTGTAACTTAAGTCATTTATTTTTGAGTCGGCGTGAATATAGAAAAGGCGATTTTTGGCATTGTGTCTCTTTTTTTTTTCATTTTTAATTTTTTTTAAAATCCCAGTCACATTTCATGCTAAATTACCTGTTAAGTTAATTCTTCGGGTTATTACGGTTGTGCAGATACCTAATATTAGTAGTTTTTTTTAATGTAATGTATGGACAATAAAACGTATTTTATGCTAAATAATTACTTTTTTGCAGACTTTTTTCTTCTTATTTTTTTGTTACACTTTTTTTTAACAACTTTATTGTTTACTTATAATGTATTAGCATATTCCTGCATGCTATTACATTATACTGTTTTATTATGACACAGGCTGCTGTTAGGGAAACACAATGTGTTCCCTAACAGCAGGCATACTGAACAGACAGCCCTGGAGTCCTTTCTAGGTCCCCCAGTCTCTAATTGCGTCACCGAGTTTCCTGTGCGATCGAAGAGGGGAGTCCCTTTTAATCATGCCGCGGTTACTGACCGCGGCAATCAAAGGATTAGACATCTGGGGTTGGAGTTTCCTCTGATCCCAGCTGTGTTCACTAGGCTTCCCTATGTACAGGAGCTGTTCATTACAGATCCTGCTTAGAGAATAAGTGTTCACAGGAGCGCTCATAGGCCTTTTCTACAGTGACGCCAAAAGATGTTGCTGTAAATTGGGGACCTGCACCGCCCACTGTTAAAAGACATTGGGCAGTTGTTATAGGGTTAAGGAATGAGGCCTTTTATTGTAGTACAAAACCATAATAACAAAAAGTTCTCTATTCCAAAGAATCTCAACAACTTACTTTATTAATATTATATTATCAGTCGATTTCTTAAAAAATAAGTTAAATATAAAGCAGGAAATTTATCAACACTGGTGCAAAGTAAAAGTGGAGTAGTTGCCTATATCAACCAATCAGATTTCACCTTTCATTTTGCAGAAAATGAAAGCAGAAACCTTATTGGCTGCCATTGGCAACTACTCCGTATTTCATTTGCACTAGTTTTGATAAATCTCCCCCCATTGATTTTGAGTACAGTTTGTGGGAGTGAGAGGCTATTTTCATTATATCGTTTCCTTAGATCACAGTCACGGGGCTGTTTATTCATATTGGTAACTGACAATGTACATGCTGAATGCTTTCACACTGGCAGAGATACACTGAAAACCTCTGGCAGCAGATTTCTAAAACTGATCCTGTTATTAACAATTGTAAGATATCCTGTACAGGCTTCAGGTCCTCAGTCACTATGCTGGATCTCTGTCCGAAGAACAGCGACTTGCGCTAGGGTTCTGGCTCCGCAGATCAACCTTGTTTCAGAATCTAACCCGAATGGACGACACTTTTATACTGCGAGTAGGAAATCTGCTTCCTCTCTTCTCATTGGATGTGTTTCTGCAGCTCAGTACACAACAGGTAAGAGGCAGTGACCAGTAACATAATGGACAATATGAATTCCAGTTAAAAACAACAGACACTAAAAAAAAATCTTGGTCACCCATCATAACCATGAGTTCCCTATGTGGGGCAATGCAGGGAAAAAGTTATCCTCTCTTTCACCCAGGGCAAATATTCAGCTTAGTACCCCTCCCCCACAATTTAATGCATACAAATCCCTGTATGTGGATTTGCCTAAATGGGTCGGTGGCCCAATCATAAGCTTGCCCTACCTGGGCATGCTGCTGACGGGTAATGGCCTTGCTCTCCTCCCCCGTGCAATGTGAATCTACTGACAAAATAGTATGTGTCCTCCTCATTAACACTTTATTAAAAACTCATGCTTTTGGTTTTAATGGCGTCCCCCCTCTACCCGACACTCATCACCTGGGGCACATGCCACGCCAGTCTCCCATCCCCAGCTACTCCACTCGAAACTATAATGAAAAGTATTTTCTATTAATGAGTGGTTCAGATTGAAGCAAATGTTTTTTGACCTTTTTGCTCTTCTATCAGGTTGTGAATATCCTCCCTTCGCTCCCATGGGATTTAACTCCTCCATACCAGAGAATTGTTGCATCCAAAGTGTTACAGGCACCAAATATAACAGTGCAGGATGTGGAGTTGTGAGTATCGTAGGGTCACCTCTGACAACTGGCGGATCATCTTTGTTCTCACACTCATCTTATAGACACGTTGTTGTTTTTTCCACAGAATGGGAAGATGTGTGTGCCAGGCCGATGTTCAAGATCTGAAACCATATGGCCAGAATATGGATATTTCCTTAGCTCTGAGAAGAAACCTTTTCGAGTGTGTGAGAAGAGGAGACTTCTTTCCAGACTCCATGGTGAAGTTCAATAAATCAACACAGACAATAAAGATACTATACCATTTTCTGGATTTCTTGATTCATAAGCAGGGACGGGACGTGCTCTGTTGTTGCCCAAGTCGGTGGTTTCAAAAGATAACCCGGGCATTCAACTGTCCCTTATCGCTACTCTCCCCGCCATTCCATAGTTTTCCTATTATACTGGAGAACATCGATTGGCTGAATAACATAGCTTTTTTTTTTTAAATTCCGCCCTTCCCTCTTTGTTAGGGCTCTAGACGACTGCCTACTCTGCATGACTTCCATAGATAAATATGGATAGGTACAATGTGAATGATGGTGTTTCATAATCCGTCATCAGTTCCAAGCTCTAATCCTGTGTCTCATTATTGTCGTCTGCTTAGATGTTGGAATTCCTGTTCGGTGATCTGCAGTTTCAGGACATTCGAAATTTCAGCTTGGAATCAGTCCCCAAACTATCTGTGGTCATACGTTCTCTGGGATACAATTTCCTACAGGGTCTGCGCCCAGAGCAATTGCTTCCTGTCCTTTCTGATGTGGCCTCAGTGACACTAACATCAGCTCAGGTAATACTACTTTATTATATGTAGTAATAGCAGGTTAGTGATAGCAACCTCTGTAGCAGTTCTATCTATCTATCTATCTATCTATCTATCTATCTATCTATCTATCTATCTATCTATCTATCTATCTATCTATCTATCTATCTATCTATCTATCTATCTATCTATCTATCTATCTATCTATCTATCTATCTATCTATCTATCTATCTATCTAGTAATCCAAAAAAACAGGCAGCACACCGTAGTTGAAGTGTAAAAAAAGAGTGGACTTTATTGCCCCATGTGTGACGTTTCAGCTCTATCCTCTAGAGCCTTTCTCAAGCCTTTCTCTAGAGGATAGAGCTGAAATGTCGCACATGGGGCAATAAAGTACCCTCTATTTTTACACTTGAACTACGGTGTGCTGCCTGTTTTTGGGATTACTGTATAGCTGCGATCTCGGTCTGCTCCCCAGGGCTTGCACCCACATCTTTTATCATAAACATAAGGGCAAAATCAAATTTAGCATTCATTATACTCACTCCACTAATATAATGAAACGTGAACATATCATACGCTATCATTACAATGACAGAACACTTTATAAAGAATGAAAGACAGGAAACTTATGGATATAATATAAGGACAGGCCTATATTGCATGTTGCTTTGAGATTTGTGTAAAAAGTTTTTTTATTTTCTTTTATATCAACTTCAGATAAAAATCTGCACAAAGAGCTGTAATTTACATATTGTCCACAAGATGGCAGCAGACGTTTTAACAGTTTATTGGTTTCACTAAATGTTTTGGGTTATAGCTTATTGTATATCTAACCTTTATATTTGGATCTTTCTGATTTACGTACAAATAGCATAATAATGACTGTGATAATAACAACTACAAATATATCATATGTTGAGGCAAAAAGTAGCAGTTATTAGAGGGTTTAGCTAACAATAAGTCTCTGTTCACATTGCTGTGGTCTACGTTCTGTCAGGTTTCTGTTGCCTTTTGACGGTAGGAGTAGATAAGTATGCAGCAGAAAAACTGAAACCAAATGGACCAAAAATAACTTAATTGGATCCGTTGCCATGAAGTGGTTTTGTACATAGCCCTAACCAGAACATTTTGCCTTGATTAACACAGGACGGAAAGGCTGCAGATTTTCCACAGCATATTTGCAGCGCTTCTGTAGCAGGTTTTTTTTTTAATAAAAGAAGCATTTCTAGACCTTTTGGGAATATTCCTGAGTGGAGCAACGGCGGTGCTTAAAAGTCCTGCGAATTGGGATTCACATGTATGTGTGTAGGTATGCACACAGTACATTGTTGTCATTTATTTTAATTTTGCATTTATTTCTGTATGTATTTTAGGCACGGGAGCTTGTTCAGAAGGTCCTAAATCCAGGAAATGTGAGTCTGAAGCAGTGTGTGCCTAAATCAATGTATCACAATATATCATTTAGAAATCCCATAAATGCAGAGGTCAGGACACGATTTTATTATAAGTGAGTTGGGCTGAGCTCCAATACCACACACATCACGAGAGAATAGAGTAACATCTTATTTTTGGGAAAAAAAAAATACCCTTTTTCTTAATCTCGTACAATCCTTTCTATAGTGGAGGGAGCAACTGGCACAGCAAGCTCCTCATTTGTCTGATCCCCTGAGGGCAGTACCACCCCTACTGCTCTTATATGACTGTATGCATTAGTGCAAGATTGGTTCTAAGTAGTTCAGACTTTGTCACTTTTTCTAAGACCAAATGTCGGCCATTAATTCCATGGTCATTGAAATGTCCACCATACTATCAATTGTTAGAGCAGCCACATGGATGTAATATTTAGGTGTTAATGTAATCCACCATGTGGTTTATGTATTTACCTTTATTATTTCTTTGTAGACATGAACGTTCTATATTAAACCAAATCTCCCACACACAGGTCTCAGATGAAGTGTTGTCACATTTGGGTTCCTTGGTGTTGGGGATCAGTCCTACGATTCTTCAGACGTTATCAACCAATCAGCTTGTAAAGCTACTGCCAGGCCTGACCAGTAATGCAGATATGCTAAGTTCTGCTCAAATTATGGCTGTCTTCAGGACAATGTGGGTATGTGTAGATGTCAAAATCGTTTCTGTTTTTGTTAATATGGATGTGTCCTTTCATACCCTTCCTCATATCTCAACATATCCTGAGATGTGTGGCGCGAGATGACCAGCTTTGAAAATACATGATTTTGCGAGACTCTGTCACGAGATGTCAATGTAATATATGTGTTTATGTGTGACCTCCCAGTGGTTGTGATATGAATTGCAACTTGTGGAGGGTTTTTATAGCATGTCGCGATATTGTATTGAATTTGTTTTATGAGAAATTGAGTCCTTAACCAAATTAAAGCAAAAGTTAAGGGTGGACACATCTGTATGTAGTGCACTAAATGATGTTTACTCTTCTGGGGCATACATTTCAAAAAACAGCCTTACTTGCTTCTAAAAGGGTTATTGGAGTGGGCACCAGTTTAAGTTGACCTCAACTTTGCTTTACAGACACCACAGCATAAAAAAAACCAAGGGAAGGAGGGTCTACATAGAGGGTAAATCTGCACCAGGCCCTGATTCCAGATTGGTAGTGTGAAAATGTAAACTAGGACATGGGGGGGGGGGGGGGGTGGGGGTATGGGGCCTCTTTACTCAATGTAGGATCCTGTACTTGTATTATATATTATATATTAACATATTTCCATTTGATATGTATTTGTCATATACAGGCATCAGGGAATGTTTCACTAAAGCTTATGGAGCTGGGTCCTCTTCTACCATCATTGCCACTGATTATGTTACGTACAAGAAGCAAAGAAGTACTGTCTAGCCTGTCCAATCTGAGGCCTATGGCTGGGGTGAAGTGGAGCCAGCAGCAGGTAGGACCCTTTATAATCAGTTAATTGTATTGATAATGTCTGCATACATATAATGTTACTTTCATGGTCTTTATAAATTGTACTGAAAGTTCCTGCTTCTCCTGGTTAGTAGAAAAAATCTGGAAACACGGTTTTAGGGCCACACTAATGTTTCATTTATTTACAGTTGTTGAATACTTTTAAGGCCTCATGAATATGGCACAACCATGTGCTTGGAGTCTCTTATGGACTTCAGGTGCCGCCATACAGCGCTGTTTTGCAGTGATATACTTCCCATAGATTTCCCACCAACCATTCACAAGTTAGTCCCCACACTTCTCAAGAGTGTAAAACAAAACAGGAAAATATATCACTTTTTCTAGTAATGAAAGAATTTGTATTTTCTTGTATTTTGTATTTTCATTCTATGACTTGTGATTTTCATTAAATTCTGGAGTTTACTCAGTAAGATATGAACATCAAATATTCTATATAAATACGTCATACTTATATTGAGTGTTCATGTTAATGAGTATTAGGAGGTTAATGTGACAATCACACACTTATCACATTCACAGCAGGGTACCATTTGCAGGCAGTTGAGGGAATTCATCACCCTTTCTATGCCAGTTTTCTGGCGCAGAAAAGTCACACAAGGTCCAAAATTTTATGCTGGCAGAAAAGTGGCGTAAATAATAGAGGAAATCTACACCAGCCCCTAACTGCCGTAGATTTCACTCTGTGGGGCATAGCACGATAAAGGCCCATGCCGAGCCCCGTGTCTTGCCTCCCCCGATCAGACTACCCCCCTTCCTCATTGGGCAATTAAAAAAAAAATGTATGCTCACCTCACTGCTGCTCTTCGCTTCTCCTTTTCCAGTCCCCTCAGGCTCCCTTAGCAGGCCACAGTTCATACGATGTCCTGATGCCGGGCAGCAGTCAGGACGTTGTATGTGATGCAGCAGTCAGGACGTTGAGTGCTGAGTCACATAAAAGGCCCGGTCGCTACTCAGCATCAAGACATTGTATGAGCCAAGGCATGCTGAGCCTGAGGGGACCCGGAAGAGGGAAGCGAAGAGAAGCATAAATTATTTTTATTTTATGTCTAATGTTGTCCAATCGGGAAGGGAATGGTTTGCGCACAGTTGGTGCAAGGTCAGGGGAAAGATGCGACAGATTTATTAAGACGCGTGCGCCCAGGGCCGCCATCAGGAATTTCAGGGCCCCCTACAGCTAAATTTTCTGGGCACCCCTACCGTGGCACCGCCTGTTAACGGTACTCCGTCCAGCACTATATCATGGTACCCAGGGCCGCCATCAGGGGGGGTATTATGGGTACTGATGTGAGAGGCCCGGCCAAACCTAATTGAAAGGGGGGCCCGGCAACCGCCGCGACTTGCCTTTGGTAGAAAAAAAACAGGCTCCTGCAATGGGGCCCGTTTTTTTCACCAAAAGAATGTCGTGAGCTGCGGGCCCACTTTCAATTAGGTTTGGCCGGGCCTCTCACATCAGTACCCATAATACCCCCCCTGATGGCGGCCCTGGGTAGCATGGGGGTCGTCATGGGGGCCGTCAAACACTGCCGCCCGTGCGACCGATCGCGCGCACCCGCAAACTCCCGCGCATGCGCACCCGCGACCGCCTGGAACCGCTCAACGAATTTTGAGGCAGATTTTGACCTGCCCACACTATCTTGCCGCGTTTTTTGCCCGCGGCGATTGAGGACAGCAGTCAAAAAACGCAGGGAAAAATGCATTTTCTGCCTCCCATTGATTTCGATGGCAGGTCAGAGGCGGAACTGCGGCAAGAAAGGACGTGCTGCTTTTTCTTTTTTCCGCGACTGGCTCCCATTGATTTCAGATTAAATCAATGGGAGGCGGTTTTGGAAGTTGTTTGGTGCTGATTCTGACGCAGTGTCCGAGTCAATATCAAGGGCCAAAAACTCTGTGAACTGGGCCTTATTGTTAGGGCTTATTCAGACGAACGTGTAATACGTCCGTGCAACGCGCGTGATTTTCACGCGCCTCGCACGGACCTATGTTACTCTATGGGGCCGTGCAGACTGTCAGTGATTTTCATGCAGCGTGTGTCCGTGTGTCCGCTGCATAAAACTCACGACATGTCCGATATTTGTGCATTGTTCGCGCATCACGCACCCATTGAAGTCAATGGGTGCGTGAAAATCACGCCCAGCACTTCCGCAGCAGTATAAACTATGAATGAAAACAGAAAAGCACCACGTGCTACAAACAGAGTGTCATAATGATGGCGGCTGCGCGAAAATCACGCAGCCGCGCATCATACGCTGCTGACACACGGAGCTGTTATGGACCTTTTGCATGCGCAAAACGCCACGTTTTTGCGCACACAAAAAGCACACGCTTGTGTGAATCCGGCCTTAGGGTAGGAACACACTAGGCATGAACACTGCGGATTTTATGCAACACATTTTATTGTGGAAAATCCGCAGCGTATTACAGTCGCAGCAGAAAGGATGAGATTAGAACAAATCTCATCCACACGCTGCAAAAAAAATGGACCTGCCGTGTGGCTTTTGGCTTTTTAAGCCGCAGCGTGTCAATGTATTCTGTGGAATCGCTGCTCCTCAGTTGCGGAAATGCTGCGGTTCTGCCGCAAAAAGCACACATGAGAAAAAAAAAAAAGGCACTTTTTTAAATTTATAAAAAAGTTTAGACTTGCCCCGGCCGTAGTCCTGGTGACGCGATCCTCTATTCTTAGCGCAGCCCGGCCTCCTGTCATGACGTTTCATCCCATGTGACTGCTGCAGCGGTCACATGGTCTACAGCGTCATCCCAGGAGGCGGGGCTACGTTCAGAAGAGAGAGATGCGTCATCTAAACTACGGCCGGGGTAAGTCGAAACTTTTTTTTCCCTGCAGGATTCCCGCAGCGGACACGCCTCACGAAACCTGCGCCACTATTTGGTGCGGTTTTGCTGGCGGAATTCCCTGCGGCTACCGGGGGCGGATAAGCTGTGTCGTTTTACTCAGCATATTCGCCTAGTGTGTTCCTTATGATGTCGCTCCTGGAGCTGCTGCCGGTCTCTAAATAGGCAATTGGTCCAGTAGAATTTGGAATTATTTTTTTTTGTGAACCAGCTTAAAAAAATACAAAACTTTTGTGTTAGGGCCTGTTCACATCACCGTTCGCTTCCGTTCCGTCTGAGGTTTCCGTCGGGTGAACCCCGCAACGGAAAGTGAAAGTGACAGCTTCCGTTTCCGTCACCATTAGCGCAGTCGACTACGCTATTGATTCCGAAAACCTGCCGGAATGGTGACGAACGGAAACCATTAGCGATGTTTCCGTCACCATTGAGATCAATGGTGACTGAAACGGAAGCTGTGCTGTCACTTTCACTTTCCGTTGCGGGGTTCACCCGACAGAAACCTCAGACGGAACCCCGGAACGGAAGCGAACAGTGATGTGAACAGGCAAAAGTTTTGTGTTTTTTTAAGCTGGTTCACAAAAAAAAATTATTCCAAATTCTACTGGACCAACTGCCTATTTAGAGACCGGCAGCAGCTCCAGGAGCGACATCATAAGGGACACACTAGGCGGATATGCTGAGTTAAACTCCACAGCTTATCCGCCCCGGTAGCCGCAGGGAATTCCGCCAGCAAAACCGCACCAAATAGTGGCGCAGGTTTCGTGAGGCATGTCCGCTGCGGGAATCCTGCAGGGAAAAAAAAGTTTAGACTTGCCCCGGCTGTAGTTTAGGTGACGCATCTCTCTCTTCTGAACGTAGCCCCGCCTCCTGGGATGACGTTGTAGACCATGTGACCGCTGCAGCAGTCACATGGGATGAAACGTCATGACAGGAGGCCGGGCTGCGCTAAGAATAGAGGATCGCGTCACCAGGACTACGGCCGGGGCAAGTCTAAACTTTTTTATAAATTTAAAAAAAGTACCTTTTTTTTTTTTTCTCATGTGTGCTTTTTGCGGCAGAACCGCAGCATTTCCGCAACTGAGGAGCAGCGATTCTGCAGCATAAATTGACAAGCTGCGGCTTAAAAAGCCAAAAGCCACACGGCAGGTCCATTTTTTTTGCAGCGTGTGGATGAGATTTGTTTAAATCTCATCCACTCTGCTGCGACTGTGATACGCTGCGGATTTTCCACAATAAAATGTGTTGCATAAAATCCGCAGTGTTCATGCCTAGTGTGTTCCTACCCTAAGGCCGGATTCACACGAGCGTGTGCTTTTTGTGTGCGCAAAAACGTGGCGTTTAGCGCATGCAAAAGGTCATAACCGCTCCGTGTGTCAGCAGCGTATGATGCGTGGCTGCGTGATTTTCGCGCAGCCGCCATCATTATGACACTCTGTTTGTATGTTTGTAGCACGTGGTGCTTTTCTGTTTTCATTCATAGTTTATACGGCTGCGGAAGTGCTGGCCGTGACATTCACGCACCCATTGACTTCAATGGGTGCGTGATGCGCGAACAATGCACAAATATCGGACATGTCGTGAGTTTTACGCAGCGGACACACGGACACACGCTGCGTGAAAATCACTGACAGTCTGCACGACCCCATAGAGTAACATAGGTCCGTGCGAGGCGCGTGAAAATCACGCGTGTTGCACGGACGTATTACATGTTCGTCTGAATAAGCCCTAACAATAAGGCCCAGTTCACAGAGTTTTTGGGCCTTGATATTGACTCGGACACTGCGTCAGAATCAGCACCAAACAACTTCCAAAACCGCCTCCCATTGATTTAATCTGAAATCAATGGGAGCCAGTCGCGGAAAAAAGAAAAAGCAGCACATCCTTTCTTGCCACGGTTCCGCCTCTGACCTCCCATCGAAATCAATGGGAGGCAGAAAATGCATTTTTCCCTGCGTTTTTTGTCTGCTGTCCTCAATCGCAGCGGGCAAAAAACGCAGCAAGATAGTGTGGGCAGGTCAAAATCTGCCTCAAAATTCTTTAAGGAATTTTGAGGCAGATTTTTTCGGCCTGCAAAATACTCTGTGTGAACAGGGCCATACATAAACAGCACTTTGAGACACTTTACTCACCGTGTCAGAAGAGCTGCTCCCACTCCAGTCCTCTTCAGGCGATGTCTTCGGTCCAGATGTCGTCCTTCACCTCCAGGCTCCAGGCTCCAGAAAATGGCAGGGATCGTAGAACTGCCGCCGCGCAACAACTAGACTCCTCCCCCTCTCCTTACGCAGCCACGCTCTGGAGAAGAAGGACGAGGAGGCGGAGTCGTACGAGGAGGCGGAGTCGTACGAGGAGGCGGAGTCGGACGAGGAGGCGGAGTCGGACGAGGAGGACGAGGAGGCGGAGTCGGAGGCGGACGAGGAGGACGAGGAGGACGAGGAGGACAAGTCGCAGGCGGGCCAGCAGGTAAGTAGACTGCGGCGCTGTCCAGTGTGGCTGTCCTTCCCCCTAGATCTTGTGTTGCGGGCGCACCGCCTCCCTCTCGGCGGGGCGCCTGGTCGTTCGCGCATGGGCGCGCGCGCTTGCGGTCGTTCGCGCTCAAGCGGGCGGTGTTTCGCGGCGGTGATAAGAGGGGGGCCCGCAGCTCACGGCGGTGTTTCACGAGAGGGGGGCCCGCAGCTCACGACATTGTTTTGGTGAAAAAAAGAGGCCCCATTGCAGGTGCCTGTTTTTTTCTACCAAAGGCAAGTCGCGGCAGTGGCCGGGCCCCCCTTTCAATTAAGTTTGGCCGGGCCCCCTACACTACTACCCCTAATACCCCCCTGATGGCGGCCCTGCGTGCGCCTCTTAATAAATCCGTCACATCTTAGATTTGTCATATTTCAAGATGACCTCATTTTTGGAATGACACAGAAACGCATAAAGAAATCGTCACTCATTAGATAGACAGACAGACAGACAGACAGACAGACAGATAGATGATAGATAGAAAACACATGACACCCAGACACCCAAGAATAACAATATTCACCCATGATACACATATTTAGCCTTGTGTGTCACAATGCTATTCATTTATGGCTCTAGATTTCCTTCATGTAAAGTGCAAATCAATGTTGTATGATATGTTTATCTAGAGATATAGAGACATCAAGTCACACTTGTATATATGAATACAATAAATTGTCTTCCTCATGTACAAGGCGCTGCTGCTGATCCGTGAGGCCACACAGATGAGTCGTATATCAGATGGAGTCAGGTTGGTTTGTGATGCCTCTATCCCGCAAACTCTGTTTATGGAAAGATATCTCTCCTGCTAAACCTTCTATACCTCCTGTATGCCACCCCTACAATGATGAACTAATATAAACGAATACATGGTTATTTGTTATAGAAGCAAAATGACTAACTAAATCAGTGGCGTTGCTAGCACCGGGCTTTCGGGGCCCAAGCCACCCCCATTTTTCATAACCAACCAGATACAAAACAGCAGCAGACTAGCATTATCAGGGTCGGAAGGGCCACTGTTTTTTGGCTTTCCCAGCTGAATAATACCAGCCTGCGGCCACCCCAGTACCAGACCATCCCTACACATGGTCGGGTACTGGATCGTACCCAGCTCTTCCCGACACCCCTGGTGGATGTGGGTATGGGCTAATAATGGGTGTTAGTGTTAGCCTTTTCACCTGCTAACACTAAACCTTAGTCATGGACGCTGTCATTCAGCCAGCGGACATAACTAAGGCGGAAGTAATAAAGTTTAAAAAAATACAAGGACATAGAAAAAATATTTTCTTGCAATAAAAACCCCCACAAAATCCTCGTTAACCATTTTATTGAGAATAAAAAAAAGCTGTAATCCAAGTAGTCCTCGAATCAGAAGTAGAAAGCGAAGCAATTCTTATACTTACCTTTCCTGGGTCCAACTCTGGAGCTGCACTGTCAGCTAGCTGGGCCCTATATCTAATCCTATCATGTGTGATAATGTCTGCTGAGCCACTGTATCTAATGCTATCCATAGCCATAGGATTGTAGTATATACATATATAGACTTATATACACATATAAATACATGCACACACATTTTTTTTTTTGGGGGGGGGGGTAAACACCCCTGGACTAAATTATCATATTCACTAACCCTGTTATATTTTCCTGCATCCTTCTGTTATCTGCCATACTCAAACATACCCATTCCCAAATTTTTTACCCCATCCTACTTCCCCATGGGTAGCGTTAACTTGAACATGGCTCCTCTTCTTTATAGGCATCACAAAAATACCATAAAAGTATAAAAGGTTTTGTATCTCTACATCAGGAGTTGGGAAAGGGGCAAGTGGACAAGCACCAGGTCTTCCTGTCCTAAGTTGGGTGGTGTGGTGAGATGTGCCAGCACCAGGTGGGGGTACATATTCATTGCTAGCATCTTCTCCCTTGAAGAGTAACTTCTCTGGTATTTTATTAGGAATCAATCATTGGTGCTTGTCATTCTTTTACCAAATTAATCTACAATTTTTACAAATAAAACCACTTCCTGGAACCTCATCCCATTGATCCCCATTTTTTGCTTCCAAAATTATTCCATAAAATAATTTATATCAACATATCGCACCTTATGTATCTATGTTATGTTCATGTCTCCAAATTCAAATCCTCCATCCCAAGTACATTGTATGATAGCTCTCTATTGTCTTCTACTTATGACTTTTAGGTCCTCAGCAAATTCCGTGACTGGAACGAACTGTGATTCCCTCAGAAGTCTTCTGCAAGATAACACCATACAAGCTATAGAAAAGTTTCGTGATGTCATCAACTCATTGCCCCAGCATGTGGTGAGAATAAATAATGGAGCCTTCGTTCATTGTTTGCACTGAATTGACTTCAGAAGAGTTTTCACTTATCAGCAAATTCTGGAATTAGACATCAAAATAGAAGATATCTGAGATATATATAAATATATGTGATATTTACTGTTATTTAATCTCTTATGCACTACTGCTATACCTCTTATTAGACATACCCAGATAAACAGATGCTGGGGATCTGCTAAATGTGGATGTAGCTTCTCTTATCTCTATTTAGCTTACATACACAGTGGTTGGCCGATCACAAGTACTGGCTGTCTATCACATATGCGACAGATACTATGAAGTTTGATATAACTGTTATATCTATTCCCATCTCTGGTTCTGTTTAGGTCCGCTGTGCACTGGATAAAGTAATCCCCCTTCCTCCATCCTTAACACTGTTGAAAAGTTTAAGCTCACAAATGATTGCCGAGATTCAGTAAGTCAAAGAGATCAACATATATGATAGAAAAGTAATGTTGTATGGTAAAAGTTATGGTAAATCAAATCCCTCAGTGCTAGATGTATCTCACAAGCTTTGGGTTTAGCTGTTCTTTAAGGTACAACTAATTTTAAAACCTACATTTTAAGGTCCCTAAAAGAACTTTAAAATATAATTAATTGATTAATGATTACTACATTAGTGAATGTTAAGAAAGGAATATTTCGGTTCTGAAGAGCTATAACCAGTTTTCACCTATGCACTGCGCGTGCTTGCGCTCCATTTAAAGCCTGTGAGACTGACGGAGATAGCTGAGTACAATGCTCGGACATCTCCGTCAATCCCATAGACTTTGATTAAAGCGGCAGCGCACATGATCGACCGCTGCTCCACTCAAATGGGGGAAAAGGGACCCCTCTTTCTGGCAAATGCTGGGGGTCCCAGTGGTTGGACCCCCCACTGATCTACCAGTTTTCATGTTTTCAGTGGGTAAGGGAAAACTGGTTATTGCTTCACTACTGTACCACCCCTTTGATTGTTCCATTGTTCATTCTTTATTTAGGTACTATATGAAGTAGTTATTTCTACACCGTATGACAGTATGCCATATTGGCGGTGGGGGGGGGGGGCACTAACAGAAGGTACTGCTCAGAGCATCATCCAATGAAATGCCAGTCCTGGAATTATGGGAACTTCCCACTATCAGCCCTATATTGTTTGAGCATCAGGTGCCTTTTATTTATTTTCCAACCTAACTCTCTCTCTGTTTTAGGACCAGTGCTGTGTCTCTACTCCCAGCCAAGAGCTGCAGACAAGTACTGAACATACTGAAATCAGAAGCTCAGTCTGTGGCTGCCTTACCTCAACAGCGTCGCTTCGTCTTGCTTGATGCTCTAATAAGTTGTTTGGTGAGAGGACTTATGTGTGGAGTTTGAATACTTTTCACGGATATATATATGTTTATATAAACACTACTGTTTGTTATCACAAAACTATCTTTCTTTGCAGAATTCAGCAGGAACCACTTCCACACAGGCACAATTTATTGTTCTTGGGGTCTTAACTCCATTTGTCAGAGGCTCAGCTTTTCTTACATTGTCTCAGGGAATGATGCTACAGAATGTGGAACGAGTGACAAATTACTGCTATCCTCAAGAAACACAGCTGCCTTTATCACAACTGCTGCAAGAGACACAGGGCTTTGGGTATGTACCCAGTGATGCAGGAATCCGAACAATTTCAGTATATACTTCAGCAGATCAATCAGTAGATGTTAGGACCTGCACCGATCGTGAGAATGAGAGTCACGAACCCCCGTTGCTCCTCATTGTTAGACCGCAGTAAGGAGGACATTGCATGGTAGAGCATGCATGCTGCCACAGGGGGAGCAGTGATGCGAATCTGGGGGTTTGGGATCCCTGTTCTCACAATCCTGTGGATAGGTGATAATTATTGATTCTGGAAATACCCCTTTGAAGAAGCTGTCTGAGATTAGAAACATAGGTCAGTTTTTTCCCCCCAGAAACAGCATCACTCCAACCAGGGCCGATTCTAGCTTTTCTGCTGTCTGAGGTGAAAATTGAAATGGCGCCCCCCAGATCTTGATTGACATCCCTTGGCTGTTCTACATCATCACCAGCCTCCTCCAACTCTTGTGGATGCCTTGTACTTCCCTGGCATGCCCGCTGCAGCAATGAAACCGGGCAGAGTACACCTCGCTGCACGGTTCGTGCCCAAGTAGTAGAGGACAATGGCGCATCCGAGAAAGTTGGAGGAGACTTGCAGTGATGTATAACAGCCAGGGGATGTCAATCAAGCATGGATAGGTGGGTTTGGAGGCAGGACTAGGTGACTCTTCAAGATAGCGGCACCGCCCGATGACCCTTTAATGAGTAATTAGCATATAGTGTGCACCGTTTTAAAAGTTGATTTGATAGATTTTGCTGCATCTGAAAAAAACACGTGGGAATGTTTGGGAATATTGTCAAGTCATGGTGGCGGTTCAAGGGATTAAAACTACCTGACAGGTTCCCATTAAATATACAATGAATTGAAAACAATTCATCTGCCCTTCAATTTTCTTATTATAAATATATCCTACATAATTGCAGCTCCAGAACAAAGCTCATACATATATACAACACCACAACCAAGCTCAGTACATAAATCCAGCACTAGAACCAAGCTCATACATATATACAGTACCACAACCAAGCTCAGTACATAAATACAGCACTAAAACCAAGCTCGGTTCATAAATACAGCACCAGAACAAAACTCATACATACATACAGCACCAGAACCAAGCTCATACATATATGCGGCACGAGAGCCAAGCTCAATACATAAATACAGCACTAGAACCAAGCTCAGCACATATATAAAGTGCCAGAACTGATCGGCGCTAAAATGTAGATAACAACAGTGTTTTTTTATTTTGAAAAACTATAATTTTTGAGCAAGTTATGAACAATTTTAGATTTATGCTAATAAGTTTCTTAATGCCCAACTGGGCATTTTTTTACTTTTGACCAAGTAGGCATTGTAAAGAGAAGTGTATGACGCTGACCAATCAGCGTCATACACTTCTCTCCACTCATGTCCATTTGTATTCACAGCACAGCGTGATCTTGCGAGATCACGCTGTGCTGTCACATACACCCACATTAACTTTACTGAAGTGTCTTGAGAGTGAATAGACATTGCCTCCAGGCAGGATGCGATGTCTATTCAGACTCCCGACACTTCAGTAAAATTTATGTGGGGCTTAATCACACAGTACAACGTGATCTAACGAGATCACGCTGTGCTGTCATTCAGAGCGTGATCTCGCGAGATCACGCTGTGCCGAGAGTGAGTCCCACAGTAACTTTACTGAAGTGTCTGGAGTGTGAATAGACATCACATCCTGGCTGGAGGCAATGTCTATTCACTCTCAAGATACTTCAGTAAAGTTAATGTGGGTGTATGTGACAGCACAGCATGATCTCGCGAGATCACGCTGTGCTGTGAATACAAATGGACATGAATGGAGAGAAGTGTATGACGCTGATTGGTCAGCATCATACACTCCTCTTTACAACGCCAACTTGGTCAAAAGTAAAAAAACGCCCAGTTGGGCATTAAGAAACTAATTATCATAAATCGAAAATTGTTCATAACTTGCACAAAAATTATAGTTTTTAAAAATAAAAACCACTGTTGTTATCTACATTACAGCGCCGATCAGATTATGAAGGAGATAGGGCACTTGTATTCTGGTGACAGCCTCTTTAAGATCTGGGCTCTGCCTCGGCCATTAAAAAAATTTGATCTTCTTCCGGTGAAGCCATTCTTTTGTTGATTTGGAGATATGCTTTGTGTTGTTGTCGTGCTGAAACGTGAAATTCATCTTCAGCTTTTTAGCAGAGGTCTGCAGGTTTTGTGCCAATATTGACTGATATTTGGAACTGTTCATAATTCCCTTCACCTTGACTAAAGCCCCAGTTCCAGCTGCAGAAATACAGCCCCAAAGCAAAATACTGCCTCCATCATGCTTCACTGTGGGTATGGTGTTTTTTTGGTGATGTTCAGTGTATGAGCTTGGTTTTGATACTGTATATATGCATGAGCTTGGTTTTGGTACTGTTTATATGTACTGAGCTTGGTTCTGGTGTTGTATTTATGTACTGAGTTTGGTTCTGGTGTCGTATTTATGTACTGAGTTTGGTTCTGGTGTTGTATTTATGTACTGAGTTTGATTCTGGTGTTGTATTTAAAAAGACCAAATGCTGTCATAAAATAAAAGGGTAATTCAACAAAGTATTAGTTTAAGGATATTTATGCAACCACATTATGTTTGTTTTTTATTTTTATTTTTCCACTCTAAAACATTTCAGTTTGTTTTTCAATGGAATTGTTCAGATTGTGGGTCACATTAAAGTGGGAAAAAAGTTATGAAATTATTCATCTTGTACTAATTTTGTAACATGACAAAAACTGGCATTCTAACAGTGGTGTGTATACGTTTTATATCCACTGTATATACAGCACCAGAACAAAGCTCAGTACATAAATACAACACCAGAACTAAACTCAGTACATAAATACAGCACCAGAATCAAGGTCAGTACATATATACAGTACCAGAACAAAGCTCATACATATACAGTACCAGAACAAAGGTGAGTACATATATACAGCACCAGAACAAAGGTGAGTATATAAATACAGCACCAAAACCAAGCTCAGTACATATATACAGCTCCAGAACAAGGCTCAGTACATAAAAACAGAACCAGAACCAAGCTCAGTACATAAATACAGTACCAGAACAAAGCTCAGTACATACAGACAGTACCAAAACCAAGCTCATATTGTAATGATGGGGGTAGGGAAACAGACAAGTGAGCCCTAATCTACCCACCACTCAGTCCCTGCCTACTTGCAATGACCCGCCCTAGGCGACGGGTTACAACTGGGCGACGGTCCCTACGCTCAATAAGTGCACAACAGACAAACAGACAAGGGTACACAGAAGCAAAGGGAAATGGGGCAGTTGCCCACGGCAACACTGTGAACAACAAGAGTGGAGAACGAGCCGAGTCAAACCAGGAGTGTACGAGGTACCAAACGCAGAGCAGGAGAGTAGTCAGTAAGCCAGGGTCAATATGAAGCAGGGTCAAATAGTACAGAAGCTGCAGCAGGGCTAGGAAACCAAACGAGAAGAATCACAAGCAAGGAGGAACAGGAAAGGCAGGTATAAATAGACAGAGGGCGGGAGCTAGCTCCGTCTGGCCAGGCTGTGATAGGCTCTCCCACTCCTAAGCCTGCCATCCTGAGTGGTGGAAGATGGAGTCAGTCTCACAGACATAGAAGCAGGTTGATGAACCCCTGACGAAGCACCAGCGAAACGCGCGTTGGGTTAAGCAGAGGTCCCCCTCCTGGTCTTGATCTCCTATTTATCTTCTTATACGCAGGTGTAGGTATACTACTTTACATGTCGTTTTTACTTAGATTGTACCTTATATATATTCTCTATACTTATTTATGTGTTCATCTGTGCAAAGCGTACCATGCCTAGTACCTGCTCATTAATATGTACTTATGCACTTTAGCCATATATAGGTTGTGTCAGACCATTTTTACATCTGGGGGGCTACTCTGCTTTTACGTTCGGATTCCGTTTGTGTTCGAGGGTCCATGGCATTTTATTATGTCTAAGTGTTATACGTTGTCTCCATGTGTCTAATTGACTTTAATAAAGATTATTTGTATTTTTTCAAACACCTGGTCGTGACTTGTTTCTTGTTCTGGTTTTGTGTTAGGAATATGCAAGGTATTACGGGATGTACACTGTATTCAGCTATTTGGGATACACCGTGGATGCCTCATATGAATACACTAACTTATTTTGTTTAGTGGAAGAACAAAGGGCTCCGTAGAATAGACCAGCTGTTGGAGAATCAAGACCTCAAGTTATTCTCATGTTTGCAGTCAGAATTTGGTCTTCCTCATACTCAATTTTATAAATATCTTCAGCTTCGTCACGCGTACGGCATTGAGAGTAGGACTACTGATATCACGGTAATGGACAATGACCTGATCAGAGTTATCGGCACAGCTAGTCATACTTCTGGCCTTATATCTCATCTATACAGAGGTCTTTTAATGAGATTGATAGATGGATTTCCTTCTGTGTTGAGAAGTAAATGGGAAAGAGATCTTGGGCCCATAGAAGAAAGTCAGTGGGATGATATTTTGTTGCGGATTCCTAGATTGTCCATGAATGAGGCGCATCATATCTCTCATTTATTTCTGATACATGGGTTTATAGAACACCAGTTTTTCTGACTGAAATTGAGTTTCGGGATTCCTCAGCTTGTCCTAGATGTGGTGGGGAACCGGGCACGTTAATACACATTATGTGGCAATGTATACAGCTGCGGCAGTTTTGGTCTGAGGTAGTGGACCTTATTTCTTCGGTGTACGAGGTATCGGTAGATTTCACTCCATTTGTTTGTGTTTTGGGGTATGTGGAGGATATTTCTGTCTCTGAGCATGTCACCTTGACTGTTGCCCGTATGTTATATGTAGCTAGGAAGCTTATTGCACAACACTGGCTGGATGATAGACCTCCTACTTTGTCAGAATTTTGTAATAAAATGAATTGGCTAATGTGTATGGAATAACATATTTATACATCTAGGGATGCTAAACACAAGTTTGATAAAATAAGGTCTCCCTGGGTTTTGAGACAGGGCCTGAATTCCTTGCCTGATGCTGTAGCTGAGATGCGTTCTGGACCGCAATAGCTTTCTAGTATATATGTGCTGCTTAATGCAGCTTGAGTGGCCTATGTGGGATTTTGGTAATCATTATATTTATGTATTATGGAATTGTCCATACTATGCAATATTTTTGATATTTTAATATGTCAGAATACTATGTACTCATGGTCATATTTGCTCTGGAAGATGGGGGGATGGGGGATTGTGTCTTTGGGATGTTGTGTTGTATCAGAAATGTTTTTGTTTTTTTTGCAAAAAAAAATAAAAAAATATTTTATTTAAAATCTATCAGGGTTAGAAGTGGACCAGAAAAGGTGTATGTCATGTAAGTGCTCGATATTGTCATCGAGATAAGACTCCCAAAATCTCCTGAGAATTTGGTGAAAGTCATTAGAATGGTACCAATTTGATGGAAATCTCCAGCGCCAAAAATGTGTTAAACAGAAGAGTTTCCATGACAATGGGCGCATTATTAGAGATATGAATATTATGAATACAGGTATCAGCAATGCGATGAGGAAACCAACCAGTAATCAATACGTGCATGTGAATTATGAGCATGATAAAAATGATGAAATTGTGATGATCGGGATGCTGCAAATGCCAGGGATCCATCAGATCCAAATGTTCCATCAGAAATTGGATTGGAGTGGTTCAACCAGATGTGCAGGATCCCCACGAGCACAACCTATCAACTGTTGAACCCCATTGAAATCGCCACCCAAATGTCCCAGGTTGCCATTACCTCCAATAAATTTCTAAAGAAAGCAAGATTAGGGTCTGCAGGTGCATAAATGTTAATCAAACCAAACAATTGGTATTCAATTTTAGCCTTTACCGTAAGGTACCTGTTCGCTAGGTCTGCCAGAGTGTCAATAATTTCATGGTTTACCTGTGAACTAAATAAAATAGCTACTGCTCTAACCTTTTTGGCTTCAATAAGAGGCTTCAATACAAGAAGGGTACTTTCTACTACGAAGTAAGGGATTCTTATTCTTGAGCTAATGATTCTCCTAGACAAAGACCATATGAAGGTTCAATCTGTGAATATGGTTGACAATGTTTTTACATTTAATTGGGGAATTTAAGCCATCTACGTTCCATGAACACAACTTCAAGGTCCTCAGGACAGAGGGTGGCAGATCAGCGTTAGTACTCATTAACCTATCCCGAGAAGGGGGAACAAGGAACTAAGTGAATGAGCATGAACAAGAGACAGAAACCCATCCCAGCGAGCAGGTCCGCCTCTCCACAATCTGATATATATCCCTATAGAAGATGCACACTGTAAATTCCACCCCCGCCCACATGTAGAACTGTATAGCATAATCTAGCTAATAAGCTAAACCATATCAGCAATAAGTACTTAATCATAACAGAAAAACAAACTATAGGCCACCGAGGGGCCATCAGTAATCAATCATGGAATATCGTGATACCATTCATGTTAAGAAGGAGATGCAGGTGGTGAGGCTTGAGTGGCTGAAGGAACAAGATCCAAGGCCCGCCATAGATCCTCAAATAACCAAGCCTTGTCATTGTGAGAAAAACTGAGTTTCGCCTAATATTGAAGGCTAAATCTAATACCTTTCCCTAGTAATACTTTGGAACCCATTTAGTAACTCAGCCTTCTCTTGTTCCCCTGTGACCAACTCCCCATTACCACTATCTAAGGGTCCTACATGTTCAGACCTTGGCTTTTTTGCATTTATATACTTGAAGAATTTTTGGGGATGTGTTTTACTATCCTTGGCCACCTGCCTTTCATTTTGTATTTTTGCTAATTTTATTCAATTTTTACAGATTTTATTACGCTCTTTATAATTTAAAAAGCCTACAGATGTGCCCTCAGATTTGTATTTTTTAAATGCCCGTTTTTTTGTCCTGTATTGACCTTTTTACAGAAGGTGTAAGCCATGTGGGGTTTCATTTTAGTCGTTTATACTTGTTACCTATAGGAATAAATTTTGCACTATAATTACCCAAAGTAGATTTAAAAATCTCCCATTTATCATTTGTACCATTTTTTTACATTAGTTCTTCCCAGTCTATATCCTGAATTGCAGCCCTCGTCCTGGGGAAATTGTCTTTCTTAAAATTAAGTATTTTTGCCCTCCCAGCCTGTGTTTGCTTTTTTACAGTATAGATAAAATGTAACTATATTGTGATCACTGTTACCGAGGTTTTCACGAATATTAACGTTGACATTCCTAACAAGCTCTGCATTGTTAGAAATGACCAGATCCAACAGGGCTTCACCACTAGTCGGGTCTTCCACAAACTGGCCCATAAAATTTTCCTGCAACAGTGTAATGACGGGGTAGGGAGACAGAAGGTGAGCCCTAATCTACCCACCACTCAGTCCCTGTCTACTTGCAATGGCCCGTCCTAGGCGACGACGTACAACTGGGCGACGGTCCCTACGCTCAATAAGTGCACGACAGACAAAACGACAAGGGTACACAGAAGCTAAGGGAAATGGGGCAGTTGCCCATGGCAACACAGTGAGCAACAAGAGTAGTGAACGAGCCGAGTCAAACCAGGAGTGCATGAGGTACAAATCGCAGAGCAGGAGCGTAGTCAGTAAAGCCAGGGTAAAAAACGAAGCAAGGTCAATAATCATAGCAGGAGCAGCAGAGCCAGGAAACAGAAAAGAATCACAGGCAAAGGAGGAGCAGGAAATGCAGGTATAAATAGACAGAGGGCGGGAACTAGCTCCGTCTGGCCAGGCTGTGATAGGCTCTCCCACTCCTCAGCCTCCCAGCCTGACTGGTAGAAGATCGTGTCACTCTCTCAGACTTAAGAGCAGGTGCAGACTGATTAGCCAAGGGCGTCGACACAGAAGCTGTGTCTGGCAGATCCTTTACAGTACCCCCCCCCTTTTAAGAGGGGCCACTGGACCC
This sequence comes from Rhinoderma darwinii, assembly GCF_050947455.1. Taxonomy (NCBI): domain Eukaryota; kingdom Metazoa; phylum Chordata; class Amphibia; order Anura; family Rhinodermatidae; genus Rhinoderma; species Rhinoderma darwinii. The sequence continues at coordinate 27,628 of NW_027464558.1, forward strand.
TTTCTAGGTGGACCTGGCTTATTGGGGAAGCGAAGATGGATCCTCCTGAGCAATACCCCAGCGTACTGTAACTCCTTCAGGGAGGCAGGTTGGACCCATTCAGCCACAGCCTGAGCCTTGGCAGGGTCCATGCGGAATTCATGAGGAGTGAGGATTTGACCCAAAAATGGTATCTCCTGCACCCCAAACACATATTTTTCGGTTTTAGCAAACAGTTTCTGACAACTTCCTGACATGCTCAATGTGGGAGAACCAGTCCTTGGAAAACACAAGTATGTCATCAAGGTACACTACAAGAAATACCCCCAGGTAGTCTCTTAAGATCTAATTTATGAAATTCTGGAAGACCGCGGGAGCATTACACAACCCAAAGGGCATGACGAGGTATTCGAAATGACCTTCGGGCGTTATAAACGCAGTCTTCCACTCATCCCCCTCTTTGATGCGGATAAGGTTATAAGCCCCCCGTAGATCAAACTTAGAGAACCATTGGGCCCCCTGAACCTGATTGAAGAGATCAGGAATCAAAGGAAGGGGATACTGGTTCCTTACAGTGACCTTATTCAAGTTTCGGTAGTCAATGCACAGCCTAAGACCACCATCCTTCTTCCCTACGAAGAAGAAGCCAGCACCTACCGGAGAAGTAGAGGGGCGACTGTAACCCTTGGCCAGGCATTCCTGGATATACTCTCTCATGGCTTCACGTTCGGGACAAGAGAGATTAAATATCCTACCCTTGGGAGCTTAGCTCCTGGTACCAAATCGATTGTGCAATCGAATTCTCTATGAGGAGGTAACACTTCGGAGGCCTTTTAAGAAAAAACATCAGCGAAGTCCTGAATAAACTCAGGTAGAGTGTTCACCTCCTCAGGGAGAGAAATAAAATTAACAGAAAAACATGACATCATGCATTCATTACCCCATTTGGTAAGATCCCCAGTATTCCAGTTAAACGTGGGATTATGCATCTGCAACCAGGGAAGGCCTAAAACCAAATCGGACGATAATCCCTGCATCACCAGTACAGAGCACTGCTCCAAATGCATGGAGCCAACAAGGAGTTCAAAAACAGGGGTATGCTGTGTAAAATAACCATTAGCAAGAGGAGTGGAGTCGATACCCACTACCGGGACAGGTTTAGGCAAGTCAATCATTGGCATAGCTAGAGACATAGCAAATTCCACAGACATAATATTAGCAGAAGACCCTGAATCCACGAAGGCACTGCCGGTGGCAGACCTACCCTCAAAAGAGACCTGAAAGGGAAGCAAGATCTTATTAGGTTTCATATATACGGGAAATACCTGTGCGCCCAAATGACCTCGCTGATGGTCACTTAGGCGCGGAAGTTCTTCCGGCTGCTTATTCTTACACCTAGGACAGTTGTTCACTTGATGCTTGTCATCCCCACAGTAGAAGCAGAGACCATTCTTCCTGCGAAACTCTCTACGTTGTTGGGGAGAGTCGGAGGCCCCGAGTTTCATAGGTTCATCCGAGTTTTCCGTGGAAGAATGAAGCAACGGAACCTCGGGAGCCATCATGGGGGGGTCAGAGGGGAAGGCACAAAAACGTTCAAGTTGTCGTTCCCTGAGACGTCGGTCAAGACGTACCGCTAAAGCCATAACCTGATCTAGGGAGTCAGAAGAGGGATAGCTAACTAACAGATCTTTCAGGGCGTTCGACAGACCCAATCTAAACTGGCACCTCAAGGCAGGGTCATTCCACCGAGAAGCTACACACCACTTCCTAAAGTCAGAACAGTACTCCTCAACGGGTCTCTTACCCTGACGTAAGGTCACCAGCTGACTCTCGGCAAAGGCAGTCTTGTCAGTCTCGTCATATATGAGCCCGAGAGCGGAAAAAAAAGATCAACAGAGGAAAGTTCAGGGGCGTCAGGAGCCAAGGAGAAGGCCCATTCTTGGGGCCCGTCCTGGAGCCAGGACATAATTATACCCACTCGCTGGCTCTCAGAACCTGAGGAGTGGGGCTTTAAACGGAAATAGAGCCTACAACTCTCCCGAAAGGAGAAAAAAGTCTTCCGGTCCCCTGAGAACCGGTCAGGCAACTTGAGGTGGGGTTTAAGAGGTGAGGTGGGGGGCACTACCAGGGTAGCATCATGCTGGTTGCCCTTCTGAACCAGGGCTTGGACCTGTAGGAAGAGGCCCTGCATTTGCTGAGCCAGGGTCGCAAGGGGGTCCATAGTTGTGTCAGGGACCAGGGTAGAAAAGGTATATGGGCCTGTGATTATGTAATGACGGGGTAGGGAGACAGAAGGTGAGCCCTAATCTACCCGCCACTCAGTCCCTGCCTACTTGCAACGGCCCGTCCTAGGCGACGGCGTACAACTGGGCGACGGTCTCTACGCTCAATAAGTGCACAACAGACAAAACGACAAGGGTACACAGAAGATAAGGGAAATGGGGCAGTTGCCCACGGCAACACAGTGAGCAACAAGAGTAGTGAACGAGCAAAGTCAAACCAGGAGTGCACGAGGTACAAATCGCAGATCAGGAGCATAGTCAGTAAAGCCAGGGTCAAAAATGAAGCAAGGTCAATAATCATAGCAGGAGCAGCAGAGCCAGGAAACAGAAAAGAATCACAGGCAAAGGAGGAGCAGGAAATGCAGGTATAAATAGACAGAGGGCGGGAGCTAGCTCCGTCTGGCCAGGCTGTGATAGGCTCTCCCACTCCTCAGCCTCCCAGCCTGACTGGTAGAAGATCGTGTCACTCTCTCAGACTTAGGAGCAGGTGCAGACTGATTACCCACGGGCGTCGACACAGAAGCTGTGTCTGGCAGATCCTTTACAAACAGGTTGAGGAAATGCCTCCCCTTTGCAGTTGAAGCCGATCCATGACACCAATTAATATCCTGGTAATTAAAATCTCCCATTATCACTACAGTACCAGCCTGTGCAGCCTGCTCCATCTGTTTCTATAGCTGACCTTCCACCTCCTCAGTTATATTGGGGGGGTCTATAGATTACACCAAAATTTATTTTTCAGTGTTTACCTCCCTTTCTAGCTCCACCCACAAAGTTTGGTTGCTCAAAATGCTTGCTAAAAAATGATCGTTTTTCAAAATAAAAACCACTGTTGTTATCTACATTGCAGCGCAGATCAGATTATGTAGGAGATAGGGCACTTATAATCTGGTGACAGAGCCTCTTTAAGGAGGCCGGGTTTTTGTTTGTCAAAAAGAAAGACGGATCCCTCCAACCCTGCATTGACTACTGGGACCTCAACCAGATCAAGGTAAAGAAAAGATACCCATTGCCTTTAATCTCTGAACTTTTTGAACGCATACGGAGGGCAACATTTTTCTCCAAACTAGACCTGCGGGGGGCCTACAATCTAATCCGGATTCATCAGGGTGACGAGTGGAAGACGGCATTTAATAACCGTGATGGGCACTACGAATACCTGGTTATGTTCTTCGGCCTGTGTAACGCCCCCACGGTTTTTAAAGAATTCGTCAATTACATTTTCCGTGATCTCCTCTATGTCTGTGTTATGGTGTATCTCGATGACATTTTCATTTTTTCCCCAGATCCAGTAACTCATCAGAGACATGTCCGCAAAATTTTGCTTCAATTAAGGGAGAATCACCTATATGCCAAGCTGGAGAAGTGCGTGTTCGAGAGAAAGTCTCTGCACTTCCTGGGCTATATCATCTCTGATCAGGGCCTCAAAATGGATCCTGAGAAGGTAAAGGCTGTCTTGGAATGGCCACGGCCTCAAGGCTTAAGGGCCATACAGCGCTTCCTGGGATTCACCAACTTCTACCGTCTGTTCATTCCCAACTTCTCCTCACTGACAGCCCCATCTCTACCCTCACCAAAAATGGCATGAATGGCAAGGTGTGGACTCCAGAAGCAGAGGCCACGTTCAAGAGCTTAAAGAAGGCCTTCACATCAGCCTCAATCCTTCATCATCCTTATGTATCCCTACAGTTTTAGTTGGAAGTGGACCCCTCCTCTGTTGGTGCTGGCGCACTTCTGTTCCAGAGAGATTACAAATGCAAGACTGTGGTATGTGGCTACTACTCTAAGCTTTTTTGTCCCGCAGAGCGCAACTACTCAATTGGGGATCGGGAGTTACTGGCCATCAAGCTGGCTCTGCAGGAGTGAAGACACCTACTAGATGGCGCAGCTCATCCAATCCTGGTCTTCACGGACCACAAGAACCTCACAAATCTCCAGACGGCCCAACGGCTGAACCCTCGTCAGGCCAGGTGGTCGCTGTCCTTCGCTCGGTTTCAGTTTGAGCTCCACTACCACCCTGCCGACAAGAATGTGAGGGCCGATGCCTTGTCTAGGTCAATCGAGACAGAGGACACTGTGGAGTCCCCACAGAATATCATTGACCCTTCCTGCATCATCTCTGTCAACCCTCTGCAAGTTAGAGACATTCCTCTGGGAAGGACCTTTGTACGTCTGGCAGACAGAGGAAGAATCCTTCGCTGGGGACACAGTTCCAAGCTGGCAGGTCATGTGGGTGCCCGTAAGACCCGAGACCTAATTGCCCTTCAGTTCTGGTGGCCCATGCTGCCCAAAGACGTCATGGATTTTGTCTCCTCCTGTACGGTGTGCGCAGCAAATAAAGTTGCCCACTCCAGATCAGCTGGTCTGCTTCAGCCACTGCCTGTGTCCGATGCCCCCTGGCGACATATTGCAATGGACTTTGTAACAGATTTGCCTCTCTCTGCTGGATGGTGGTGGATCGATTTTCCAAGATGGCTCATTTTGTTCCACTGACTGGCCGGCCTCTTCATCCAGCACCTCTTCCGTCTGCACGGCTTGCCTCTGCATATTGTCTCAGATCGAGGGGTTCAGTTCACCTCAAAGTTCTGGAGAGCACTCTGTGGTCTCCTCGGTGTAAAGTTGGACTTCTCCTCGGCCTACCATCCCCAGTCCAATGGACAAGTCGAGAGGGTTAATCAGATTATGGAGAACTATCTGCGGCACTTCATCTCCAGGCAGCATGATGACTGGGTGCAACTGCTTCCTTGGGCTGACTTCTCTTATAGCAACCATACTAGTGAGTCCACCTCCTCCAGTTCGTTCTTCATTGTCTACGGCCAACATCCACGAATACCTCTTCCTGTTTCCACTATGTCCCAGGTGCTTGCAGCTGACTCTACCTTCAGGGACTTTCTGCAGATATGGCAGCAGACCCGATCTTCTATTCTGCTGGCGGTCGACCGCATGAAGAAAAAGGCAGACACTAGAATATGAGAACCTCCCCAGTTTCTTCCAGGTACTAAGGTCTGGCTGTCTTCCAAGAATATCCGGCTGAGGGTTTCATCTTGCAAGTTTGCCCCCAGGTTCCTCGGACCCTTCGAGATTCTGCTGCAGATAAATCCTGTCTCTTACAAGCTTCGGGGTCCCAAACTACTTCCATGTCTCCCTGCTGAAGCCTGTGGTCCTGAACCGCTACTCCAGGACTCCTAGTTCTGCATTGGCTCCTGGCGGCCTGTCAGGGACATTCGAGGTGAGGTAGATCCTGGACACCAAGAGAGTAGGAGGAAGAACGTTTTATTTGGTGGATTGGAGGGGATTTGGTACAGAGTACAGAACATCAAGAAAGGAGAACATCAATGCTCCTGCCCTCGTGAAGAAGTTTCTCTCCCGCTCTGGTCTCAAGAAGAGGGGGCATAAGAGGGGGGATACTATAACGTCTATGGCTGTGGACCATCGTCCTGACACCCTCTGACGGCCGCGGCCATGGACGAGCGAGTTCCCTGTGGCATCTCCCTCCTGGGAGACGCCGGCACTCACTTCCTGGTCCGGACACTATATACCGTAGGGCGCGCGCCCGCGCATGCATGGCCTTAAAGGGCCAGTATCCACACAGTTGCAGAATACTGTAATTAGCCCAGAATGCTTCGGGACTATAAAAGGGGCTCTGCCCACTCGATCCTTGCCTGAGTGCTGTTTTGTTACCTTAAGTTTGTCCTTGCAAATGGTCTCCTAGTGTTTTCCAGTTCCCAGTGTTACCCGTTCCTGCTGCCTGTACCTTGTATCCCGTGCTACCGTGCCTCTGTGCCTTCAAGAGTTGGAGCTGTGTTGTGCCCTCCGCTGCATCGACTGTGTCGCACCCCGCCGGGTGTCTGTCTACTGTCGGAGCCTCATCTTAGCCTGAATCTACCGCTACTGTCTACATTGCCTCAGGTACCCTTTCTGAACTATAGACATTGCATTGTACCTGTTTGGCCAGCTGCTATCCCGCTACACGGTATGGCCCAGTGGGTCCACACCCCGCGCTGTGACAGCACTACTACCCACCTGCGGCAAGTGGACCAGTAAGTCCAACATGATGTCGACATGCCTACCCGCGTTACTCGGGAAAACACCGCAAGCGAACTCTAAGGGTATGTGCACATGACCTCTTTTCAGACGTAATGGAGGCGTTTTACGCCTCGAATTACGCCTGAAAAGACGGCTCCAATACGTCGGCAAACATCTGCCCATTGCTTGCAATGGGTCTTACGATGTTCTGTGCAGACGAGCTGTCATTTTACGCGTCGCTGTCAAAAGACGGCTCGTAAAATTATGCCCGCGGCAAAGAAGTGCAGGACACTTCTTGGGACTTAATTGGAGCCGTTTTTCATTGACTCCAATGAAAACCAGCTCCAATTACGTCTGTAAAAGATGCCGCGAAAAACGTGTGCACTTGTAAAAACTTTTGAAATTCAGGATCTGTTTTCTCCTGAAAACAGCTCCGTAATTTCAGACGTATTTGGCATTGTCGTGTGCACATACCCTTACTATTTGAACCAGTCCCTGCAATGACTCTTCCATGTAGACTCAACCACCGAACCTTCCAGCAAGCTCACAAGTTGTTCTCGACCAGGGCTCACAAGTGCGGGGGGGAAAAACCCCCGGCGCCCTCCGCCTGTGGATGCAACTCCCGAAAAACCAACATCTGTGAATGAGATAAAGCATCCGCTAATTCATTGCTCACACCTGGTACATGTCTACAGAGGCGTAGCTAGGGGGGGGGGGCTGGCGGGGCATGTGCCCTGGCGCAGTTTAGAGGGGGTGCCAGCGCCACCTCCTGCACTATAATTGTACCTGTGTCGCAAGGACACAGGTATAATTAGAAGCAATGAATGACTGGGCACGTTCCGTGCCCGGCCATTCAGCGCCTTTCCACGAATGAAGCGACTGGTACCTTTTGTACCAGTGACGCTTCCGTCGATGAAAGGTGCTGACTGACTGACAGGGAAAGTCATCCTGCCCAGCCAATCAGCGCCTTTCATAGACGCTGCGTTCAACCCCCAGGAGACCTGCGCAGAAGAGAGCAGGTCTCCATGGCTGCCGACGGCGTGGGAGCGGGAATAAGGCGAGTTTGAATTGGTTTTTTTTTTGTTTTTTTTTTAATTGTAATAAAAGTGTGCGGCTGTATCTACAGGGGGGGATGACTTTATCTACGGGGGGGGACTTTTTCTTCACGGGGGGGCCTTCATCTACAAGGGGGACTTTATCTATGGGGGGGCTTTATCTATGGGGGGTGTCTATCTACAGGGGGGGCTATATACTGGGGTGGACTATCTATGGAGCACCATATACAGGGGTGGGCTATAGCTACAGGGGAGGCTATATAGTATATAGCCCACCCCTGTAGATATAGCCCCCCTGTAGATATAGCCCCCCTGTAGATATAGTCCCCCTGTAGATATAGTCCCCCTGTATATAGCCCACCCCTGTAGATATAGTCCCCCTGTAGATATAGTCCCCCTGTAGATATAGTCCCCGTGTAGATATAGCCCACCCCTGTATATAGTATCCCACAAATATCTCCCCCTATAGTGCTCCACAGAAAGCCCACCCGTGTATATAGCCCCCTTGTACATATAGTCCACCCCTGTATATAGTGCTCCACAGATAGCCCACCCCTGTATATACTATATACAGGGGTGGGCTATCTGTGGAGCACTATATACAGGGGTGGACTATCTAATGGAGCACTATATACAGGGGTGGACTATATGTACAGGGGGGCTATATACAGGGGTGGGCTATATGTGGAGCATTATATACAGGGGTGGGCTATCTGTGAAACACTATATACAGGGGTGGACTATATGTGGAGCACTATATACAGGGGTGGGCTATATCTACAGGGGTGGGATATATCTACAGGGGGGCTATATACAGGGGTGGGCTATATCTACAGGGGGCTATATACAGGGGTGGGCGATCTATGGAGCACTATATACAGGGGTGGACTATATCTACAGGGGGGCTAGATACAGGGGTGGACTATATGTGGAGCACTATATATAGGGGTGGGCTATCTGTGGAGCACTATATACAGGGGTGGGCTATATCTACAGGGGGACTATATACAGGGGTGAGCTATCTGTAGAGCACTATATACAGGGGTGGGCTATATCTACAGGAAGCTATATACAGGGGTGGGCTATCTGTAGAGCACTATAGGGGGAGTTATTTATGGGACACTATATACAGGGGTGGGTTATATGAGGGCACTATCTATGGGGGGCACTATCTACAGGGGGCTCTATGGCAGGCACTATCTACAGGGGGCACAGTGTGTGTGTGGGACATGGTGTATGGTGCTATTATAATTAGAGGTGTAGTGTATGGCGTTATTATATTTAGGGGCGTAGTGTATGGTATAATGATAACTTTATATTTATTTATAGGTGCAGAAATGTTGGTAAAGTGAGAAGCTGAAGACATGTGAGCGGCAAACTGCAGAAATGGACCGGGAGAATTCATCATAGAGGTCTGGACCGGATGGAGAAAAATATCTAGAATCTGAGTTGTCACCGGTGAGTCACTTAATGTAAATGTTTATTCTGCCTCTAATCAGCACTGTAGTCACTGTATGATCTGCAGCGAGATGATGGGTGGTATGATTATGATATGATTTATTTTTGTGAAACAGCATCTCCCAGCATATCCTTACCATTGTTCGGGCCATGCTGGGAGCTGTAGTTTTACGCCGTACACACCTATATGGCAGGGGTTGCACTAAATTGAGCTGTATTTGTGCTGGTGTTGTATTTATGTACTGAGCTTGGTTCTGGTGTTGTGTATAGAACCATATTGCTTGTAAGATGTACAAATGTGTTACATAAAAAGCAATGACACGTCGATTGGTAGAGAAAACAAACACGGTGAGGGGGAAGGAGATGTCGGGAAAGAGGTTGGGGGGGGGGGGGGCGCCAAACTGAATCTTTGCCCCGGGTGCTGGAGTACCTACCTACCCCTCTGCATGTCTAGCCCGGAACCACACATTCAAGCACAAACATTTCAGTATTAAATGATGTTGCAGTGCCAGCACAGGCAACGAGCCGGACGACAAAGTATTTACTGCCTGGACTACTGCAGTATTATCCGTCCAAAAACAAATACGTCTGTTAGCCATAAACCCACCCCATATTTCCAAAGCAACTACAATAGGAAAAAGTTCTAACATAGTGATGTTTTTAGTTAAACCCGAGGGGCTGCCAGGCAGCTGGCCAGGGCACCCTGCACCAGCGCTTACCTAAAATTCCCCCGAAACCAAGACTACTTGAAGCATCTGTAAACAATTGAAGATCTAAATTGGAAACCTCACTTTCTTGACAAACTGCACAACCATTGAACGAATACAGAAAATACCACCACACTATAAGGTCTTCCCACATGCTTGTAGACACTCTAATGAAATGATCAGGTTTCTGCATGCCCCTCGTAGATAATGACATTCTCCGAGAGAAAACCCTACCCATGGGAATAATGCGACATGCAAAAACCCAGAGACCCAAAAGAGACTGCAATTGTTTAAGTCACCTTCTTAGACTGAGATACTTGCCCCGCCTGAGACACCAAGTTCACTAGCTTCTCGTCAGGTAGCCTAAAAACATTTCTTGTGTGTCTATTTCAATGCCCAGGAAAGACAAAATCATCACGGGGCCCTCCCTCTATTCCTCGGACACCGGAACGCCAAAACGCAACATCAACTTCTTAAACACACCTAACAACATTAACAAAACCGAGAAAGCAACATGAATCAATATACCCCAATATTGCAATAAGTAGAATACATATCAAATTTGATGGGTTGATTCAAGGGTGTTATACCCAAACAGCATCACGACGAAATATATAAAACCAAAAGAAGAAAAAGATGCTGGGAAACCAAAGGGTAATAGAAAAATACAAAAGTTCTTTAGTAACATATATGCCTCATACAATAGTAAAAGAATCCATAGGCCAACAGTAAAAACAAGGATATTCAGCTGGAGATTGTCCAAATGGTCACTGATAATACATGCAATATGTGTGAATGCCCTAATGAAGCCAGTCTGACATATCCATAGTGTAGAGACCGGACCGGACTACTGACGCGGTCACGTGCATCGGACTCCAGCTCGTCGCTGCTGGCGCGACGTGGGCGCGGCCTCTCTAGCCTCCAGGAAACAGCGACCTGTAACTATACAGGGTATATAGCTTCATCATTCAACATACACATCAGGTGCATTAAACCTAGCCTATTGGCTAGCTCCCATATAAAGGGTCTATGACTCCAACCTAACACCACCCCCAGACGAAGGCATTAGCGCCGAAACGCGCATAGGCGTGGATCCCAGCTGTGACTGTCCGGTCTCTACACTATGGGTATGTCAGACTTCCATACTATGGTTTATTGACTGATATAACATACCCTTCTCTTGCTTTAATTTTGTCTGTGCATGTTCATTCTTTCTGCATGTACAATATATGTAGGGTGTCTTAGCATATATTTCACCCTGACTAAAATATCAACCACTGATTGCTAGGATTAATGCATTGTTTGATTTCAACTGCATGCAAACATGCATGCATGTACATCTGTTTTGGCTACTTAAATTACATACATTAGACATTCTTATCGCTTGCACCGGCTTCATTAGGGCATTCACACATATTGCATGCATTATCAGTGACCATTTGGAAAATCTCCAGCTGAGTATCCTTGTTTTTACTGTTGGCCTATGGATTCTTTTACTATTTTATTGTATGACGCATATATGTTAATAAAGAACTTTTGTATTTTTCTATTACCCTTTGGTTTCCCAGCATCTTTTTCTTCTTTTGGTCTTACACCTAACAACATTGCACAAACACCCGAATCCCTCGGACCAACAAAAAGGTAAAGACATGCCAGTCTCAAAATACACTACCCATTCCAGAAAAGAAGCAAACATCTCAAAATAGCAACATAAAATAGAGCAACCCGGCAGACACATGTCCACATAAAACAGCCCATCAAGGTGACAACCCAGTAATTGAAAACAATCCGGATGGACAGGAAGTAAACGAAATGCAGATTCAATGTCAGATTTCGCCAATAACGCCCCAGGACCTGCACTCCGAACTAATTGCACCGCTACATCAAACGAAGTGTACGACACCGCCGCCTCGTCTTTGGAAATCCCGTAATTTACCGAGCCCCCTCGAGGAAAGGATAGGTGGTGTATCATCCTAAACTTCCCGCTACCTTTCTTAGGGCCCAAGCCAAGAGGGGAGACCCTCAAGTTTTGAAAGGGGCCAGCCATTCTACCTAACGCAATTTATTTTGACAACTTCTCCCTAACCATGTTGATGTTATCTCTAACTGATTTTAGGTTGTGTGCTACATCAATACCGACGACGCTTCAAAAGGAATGAAGAAACCCTCGCCAAAGCCATTAACGAGAGCCTCTGCCTCCTGCCTCCTGTGGTACCAATCTAACCACAATACCATTGCGCGGATGCTCACCAGCGTTCTTTGCCATGCCGGAGGGGAACCTTTACCAGGATGTTTGCCCCTGCGGAAGCATCGAAGTGCCGCGTGAGTACCCGCGTTAGCACCACCAAGCCGCACCTCCATGCAGCCTTCGGGCACTAAAAATGGTGTGGAAGTACACAAACAGCTCTACACCCTTTTCGGAATGACGTTGGCAGACTATATGCGCCAGGGTAGCGAAACCCTGGACCCAATTATTGAACGTTCTACAATCCTTTAACTTTTTATCAGAATCTTTCTTGAAAGTGTGCTCCTTGTCCACCGTCACCTGTTCTACCGAGATCAAGGACCAAATATTTACAAACTAATTTTTCCAAATTTTTTCCTTGTTCTCGGGAGATAGATGAGTGCCGAGAGGAGCCACCCCACAAAACAAGAATTCCTACCTCTCCTTGATTCCTTTGCCAAACCTGAAAAAGAAAAAAGGGGCAAGGCAGAAGCGTGACCAACATCACCTCGATCCCCCTTGGCACAAACAGCATGCACCACATCTCTGCTCGACCCCCCCCCCCCTGCTGTGGGCCAGAACCGGACGGTATATTCAATAAAGGATACAGTTGTGCAGGAGACCGCAGCCCTGGCTGAGACTGGACGACTTCTTCTCCAGTTCTTGCCATCTGATAGGGGGTTGGGCCATGCGAAACCCAGCTGCAGCACCCCTGCATCATCTACTCTGGCCTGCCCTCCCTCCCCCAGAATCCCCGGCACCCTACCTGCTGACCCCTCTTCCTCACCTGATTCCAGCTGAAGCGGAGGTGCAGCCGTGAAGGTTCCCAGATCATCGGTGTAGGCCGCACGCAGTGCGCCTGCGCGGCCCATCTCCGCTGCGCAGGCCTCATGGTAAGCCACCATGGCAGCCATGTCCTCCGGAGCTGTCCCGCCCCCATCGGAGCACAGCGGGCGGGCAGCAGAGGCGCCATATGCCGCCAGGCTGACAACTGGCGGCACTACAATCCGGCTGTTATCCGGGTGAGTAGGAAGGAGGCGTGCAGCATGGGGAGGGTTGCCGGACAATTTAAGAGGGATAGGGGAAGGGGGAACCACCTCCCCCGAAGATGTTGAAGGCGAAACAGGCCGGACCCGGCATCTGTGCCTCCCTACGCTAGCGGGGAGAGCAGCCCCTGCTGAGCGGGCAGCTCTCGGAAGGGGACTTGGGCTTAGCCTAATGGGAGGGTGGGTGATTCACTGCGGCCTACCTCTAGTCTCTCCAGCCGTGGGTCCGAGTCTAGGGGCCGTTGCAGCATCCTCACTTTCTTCTTTAACAGGTCCTCCAGCCAGGTGGTGCCTTCGACTACCACCCGCCGTGCCACCTGCTGTAACAGCTCATCAGCCATGCTGTAAAGAAAAGGAAACAGACAGAAATTAAGAAAGGGAAAGAAAAATCTCCTCACCACACGGAGTGTAACTACAAGGTGTTACTTCATGCTGCAGCAGAAGGTAAAGACGGGGCTCCGTCCTTGAACTCTACCCTACAGTGGCGTAACTACCGCCGTAGCAGCAGTAGCGGCTACTACGGGGCCCGCAGCATGAGGGGGCCCGTGTCACCCGCCGGCACGTGCCCCCACCATGGCCGGAGGCTCCGCTAGCAGCCGCTATGGCTGCTACAGCCCGACGCCACTTACCTCCCTGCTCTGCCGTAGTGTTATCTCCCCGCTCTGCCATTAAACAAAAGACATTTATCCCCTATCCACAGGATAGGGGATACATATATGATCGCTGGCACTGATAGGGAGAACGGGGGACCGAAAGTCCCCAGAAGTTCTCCATCACAGACCTCGGACTTCCGGGGTCTGTGTCGGCAGCTCCGTAGAAATGAATGGAGCGCCGGTCTCTCTTGTGCGCATGCGTGACCAGCGCTCCTTTAATTTTTATTGAGCTGCGCAGACGCCAGAAGTCAGAGGTTAGTCATGGAGCGATAGTTCATGTCTGGTTGTTACTCTGGTTGTTACTCTGTGTCCGGGAAGATTACAGGTTATACGTCCGGGAGAATTACACAGCGAGAGGCGACAATCAGGCCGTGAAGTGGTCGCCATTACTACAGACAACTCTCCAGGTGAAATGCGTCCGAGTTATTTGCAGAAATGACAGTGAACAAGTTCATCCTGAGTCTGAACCATGCAGGGGGCGATCTCCCCAATATGAGGACACTGTCACAGGGATGTAAAAGGGGAGCAACAACCGGACCCCCGCAGTTCATCTGAACCGGACTGATAACCACAGGCTTCTTCTATGCATCTGCAGGAGGGCTGGGTGTTGTAATGGGAACGCAGCCTATTTGTCTCCATGTCCCGGGGTATAAATGCTCCTCTTAATTCTAGATCTTGTCCTCTGATCATTCCTCGTATTATGGATTATAACCCAGGTGCCTTCCCTGCAGTCACATCATGATGGAGAAGGCTCAGACATATCAAACATATCAGACATATGTCATATCAGACATATCATTAATATCAGACATATCATATCAGTCATATCAAACATATAGGTCATATCAGTCATATTAGACATATCAGACATGCCAGTCATATCAGACATATCCTTCATATCCTTCATATCAGACATATCAGTCATAGCAGACATATCAGTCATATCAAACATATCAGTCATATCAGACATATCAGTAATAGCAGACATATCAGTCATAGCAGACATATCAGTCATATCAGACATATCAGACATATCAGTCATATCAGTCATATGAGACATATCAGTCATATCAGACATATCAGTAATAGCAGACACATCAGTCATATCAGTCACAGCAGTCTCATCAGTCATATCAGACATATCAGTCATAGCAGTAATAGCAGACATATGTCATATAAATCATATCACACATACAAGTCATATCCTTCATATAAGACATTTCAGTCATATTAGACATATCAGGCATATCAGTCAAATCAGACATATCAGTCATATCCTTCATATCAAACATATAAGACGTTTCAGTCATATCAGACATATCAGTCATAGCAGACATATCAGTCATATCAAACATATCAGACATATCAGTCATATCAGACATATCAGTCATATCAGACACATCCGACATATCAGTCATATCAAACATATCAGACATATCAGTCATAGTAGACATATCAGTCATATCAGTCATATCAGACATATCAGTCATATCAGTCACATCAGACATATCAGTCATATCAGACACATCAGACATATCAGTCATATTAGTCATAGCAGACATATCAGTCATATCAAACATATCAGTCATAGCAGACATATCAGTCATATTAGACATATCAGTCATATCAGACATCAGTGGCGTAACTACCGCTGTAGCAGCCATAGCGGCTGCTACGGGGCCGCTACGAGGCTCCGCTAGCTGCCGCTATGGCTACTACAGCGCGACGCCACTGAACACTACGGCAGAGCAGGGAGGTATCTCCCCGCTCTGCCATTAAACAAAAGACATGTATCCCCTATCCACAGGAGAGGGGATACATGTGTGATCACTGGCAGCGATAAGGAGAACGAGGGACCGAAAGTCCCCTGAAGTTCTCCATCACAAACCTCGGACTTCCGGGGTCTGTGTCGGCAGCT
This sequence comes from Rhinoderma darwinii, assembly GCF_050947455.1. NCBI lineage: Eukaryota > Metazoa > Chordata > Amphibia > Anura > Rhinodermatidae > Rhinoderma > Rhinoderma darwinii. The sequence continues at coordinate 42,976 of NW_027464558.1, forward strand.
CCGTAGAAATTAATGGAGCGCCGGTCGCTCTTGTGTGCATGCGCGACCAGCGGTCCTTTCATTTTTATTGAGCTGTGCAAACTCCGGAAGTCAGAGGTTTGTGATGGAGAACTTCAGGGGACTTTCGGTCCCCCGTTCTCCTTATCGCTGCCAGCGATCACACATGTATCCCCTATCCTGTGGATAGGGGATACATGTCTTTTGTAGGACACCCTATAGGTCAGATTTTAGCGTTACCTACAGGGGGGCTGTATAGCGTTACCTACAGGGGGGCTGTATGGCTTTACCTACAGGGGGCTGTATAGTGTTACCTACAAGGGGGCTGTTTGGCGTTACCTACAGGGGGGGTCTGTATGGCGCTATCTACAGGGGGGCTGTATAGCGTTACCTACAGGGGGGGCTGTATAACGTTACCTACAGGGGGGGCTGTATGGTGTTATCTACGGGGGTCTTTAAAAAAGGCACTATCTACAAGGGGGGGTTGTGTGACACCCAGGGGAGGGGCGGCCCCAGTCAAAAGTTTGCTATGGGGCCCAGTCTTTCCTAGTTACGCCCCTGCTACCCTATATCCATTATGCCACTCCTCCTTTAGCACATTGACCCAATCACGCTTCTGGGCATTTTTTCAACTTTTTTAACCACCTACTTCACTTCCCTGCAGTCCCTGGCGCTCTCCCTATGCGGTACAGCAATATCTACACACAAGCTTTTGTAAGTCATGTTGTGTGTAGTGAATTCTGCTCAGCAGCTCTGTGGTACTTCTAATACTCCCTATAAGGCTTTATTCAGACGAACGGGAATCACGTCCGTGCAACGCGCGTGATTTTCACGTGCGTCGCACGGACCTATATTAGTCTATGGGGCTGTGCAGACATGTGCGTGATTTTTACGCAGAGTTGGTCCGTTGCGAAAAAGTCACGACATGACCGTTCTTTCTGCATTTTCCACGCATCACGCACCCATTGAAGTCAATGGGTGCGTGAAAACAACGCACGGCACACGGAAGCACCTCCGTACGCACAGCGTTTTTCACGCAACACTTGTTAAGCCTATGTAAATGAGTTGACCAAACTAGACAAAACAAGCACAAATCAGGAAGTGGCTTTTCACTTGCTGGGCACATGCGCACAGTTCAAAACGACATCTGCTGCAATGCCACGTGCGTGCGATGTGGAAAAGCTCATCTGCTTGGTCCATGAGAGGCCACAGTTGTGGAACACAAACGCAGAGGCCTACCACGACCGCACGGGCAAGGAGGTTGGCTGGGATGAGGTCGCGCAGAGCCTATTCGGACAGGAGTGGGCTAAAAGCACCACAAGAGACCGCAAGAGCATAGGTAAGTGCAGATCTGTATTTATGCTAATGCAATCGCCCATGCTGTAGTGTATATCCTTATGTTTCACATTTTCCTACTGTGCTTGGTTGCGGGTGTGTTACAGCATCATTAGGCAGGTGTATAATGTTTAGTGGTGTTTAAGGAATGGCGACGTTTCGGACAAGTGCCGTTTTCAGTGATGTCACCTGGTGACCTTTTTTTATTTATTGCTGTTCCTATGTCCAGTTGATGATGTTAAAACCCGGTGGAGGAGCTGTCGGGATCAGTTCCGGATGGAATTGGGAAGCAGAGGGCGAAGTTGGGACGGCGCGCCCAAAAAGCGCCAATACATCTACACCAAACAACTAATGTTCCTGAAGGACATTATGGAGATGCGGCCGTAAGTACTGACTGTACCTTGATGACATGTGTGTGGTCACTTTAAAATCTGCCAAAAATAGTTGTTTGTCCCTGGTGCCCATGTTAAAAGGAGTAACGCAAAATGTTTCTGGCAGATGCAGTGATAATCTTCTCAACACCGAGGAGGAGGCTGGCCATGAGGAGTCGCAGCCGGTCCTGGAACAACATCTCGTGCTGCCCTTGACCCCCGAGCCGACGGAACCCCAAGCAGCCACCCAGTCAAGCAGCCAACCCCAGCTGCCACGGGACGTCGACAATCCCCGGACGCCACCAGCCAGGCGCCGGCGCAGCCAGGTTGCCACAACAGGTGCCAACGTGGACTCCCGAGTCCTGGAGTACCTCCACCGCTGTTCTGAGGAGGATGCCTGTGACGCGTTTGGCCGAGCGCCGTTACTCCGGCGAGTACCTGACTACCGGATGGCGCGCGTCCAAGGCTCCATCCTTGCCATAATTGACTCCGCCACTCCTCCTAACAATCCACGCCAGTGCTTCCAGGTAATAGAGCAATGGCGTGGATTGCCTGAGGAATCGGTGCCCTCCACTGCACCTCTCCCTTCCCAGCCTGCCAACCCCTTTCCACGGCCACAGTACCAGCGGTCAATGGTGAGCATAATGTCACCTGGTCATGTGGTGCTTCGGGACCGGCTTTCGCTCCCTACGCCAGACCCCAGCAACCCTTTGCCCAGGGCCCCCCGGCAGGGTTCAACCCTCTGTATCAGCACCACTATGCTGTTGAGAAACATCCTCAGCAGGCCCAGGGACAGCATAGTGGTGCTGAAATGCAAAGCTATCAGTCGCCAGCACACAGATTTCATGATTTGTAGCGCTGTGTCGGCAGATTATGGTGTGCTCGTTGTTGTGAGCTAAACCGTGAAGAAAGAGTAGGTTAATTTTGCATCATGTTGGTGCGTTTTTGTGTTTTTTTTGCCACCTGGTTTATGTTTAAAGTGAATTTTGCACATTTAACAATAAAGTGTGTTTTTGGTTGGCAGTAAAATTTGTTGTGTTTGCCTCCATCTATGTGCTGGAACCCAGGTTCCCCAACAGGTCCTTTTAGGTAACATTGGAACATTATGGCCACGTCCCGAGATAGTTGCATGCCATTATTGAGGTATTAGTGTATCTTTTGTGGTTTTGCTCAATTCCTCATACTGTGCTCTGCTGCATTGCAGTGGTGTGAGAAATTCCGGCCAAATGACTTTTGGCTTTGGATTTGTGAACATTGCCGAAGCCAATGCGCCTCACATGCTATTTCGTTTAGGACATGAAAACAAAACAGAAAAACCACCAAAGATATAAGCTCGCAACCCATGTCAAGGGTCCTCATGTCTTGCGAGTCCGTAATAAAAAAATCCCCACCCCAAATTAGGCAAAATTAAAAGAACAAATGCTACATTGGGCCACTAAGCTCCACTAGGACACCCTTCACAGAACATTCTCCTGCCATGGCAGTGCTCCATCGGGGCTGTCAAAATATTGGGCAAATATGTCGCGTACTCGAATCCCAGATGTTTGAGCCCTTCCGAGTGGAATTTGGTGCGGAAGGGTTGATGTAGAAACATTTCCGCTAATATATTCTGCATCACAACCGGCGTCATGTATGCGACAAAAATTATGAAGCACGACACACGCTTGTATGACACGGGTGACATTTTGCAGCGTCAGTTGCATAGTGGTGAGAAAAACACGCCATTTGGTTGACATTATGCCAAATGCACATTCCACACATCTGCGTGCTCTGCTAAGCCGGTAATTGAATATGGGCCGACGGTCATCCAAGCCTCTACGAGCAAATGTGCGCATTACTTGGATGGTGAGGCCAAAACCCTCATCTGCCACGATTACATAAGGGACTGGTGGTCCTTGCGAGCCAGGCAGGAGGCTCGGTGCCGGCACGGAAAGTTGATTGCCCATCAGACGATGGCCCATTCTGGATGTGCGAAAGATGCGGGCATCAGCAGAGCTTCCATAGGACCCTATGTGTACAATGGTAAAACAATAATTGCTGTCGGCCAAGGCCAACAAGACGATGGAAAAAAACTGTTTGTAGTTATAGAATCGGGATCCAGAGTGGGGGGGGCTTCTTGACACAAATATGCTTGCCGTCTAGGGCCCCAATACAATTTGGAAATTTGGTGGTGGTGAGAAAATCCTCAGAAATCGTAAGCCAGTGCTCTGTCGTGGGCTGAGGCATCACTGTGGCCTTCAATCGCTGCCACATCACAACACAGGTGCCGGTCACAATGCACGAAATTGTGCTCACTCCAAGAAGGAATTCGAAATGTAACGAATGATAGCTGTTTCCTGTAGCAAGAAATCTACATGGGCGAGATGCAAAAACACAACACACAAATAAACGTGATGTAGGACATGACACCCACACACCATCCTGTAAGCTGCAATTGTCTAAAACACACATACCTCAACGTCACAAGGAGTCGCTCCTCGGGGGAAATGCAGCGCCGCATATTTGTGTCCTGGTAGGTGATTCCTGGGCGAATCAGGTCCAGCAGAATATCAAATGTCGACACAGACATGCGGCAAAACGACCGAAATTTCTCGGGGTGGCTGCGAAGGTCATCATATAGAGTATGAAAATGGCCTTTGGAGGTGCGCTGGGCCACAAGAGGATGAACCCAAATCCTCCCTCTTCTCCGGGTTCCCTCCTGAAGCATGGGTCGGCGCTCACCAAATCTCAGAGAAACCATCCAGGATATCAGCACACGGCCCAGCGGAGTCAAGGGCATAATGTTGATTTTATACCTGCAAACAAGCCAAGAAACAGCCTACATGACCAAAAGTAGTTTGCAAGGTGCAAAAAGGATGAGAACATGCGTTCACATCAAGCAGGTGTTGGAGAAGGTGTCTTTTTGTAGGCTGCTGCTCTCCATTACTCCACCCTCCGTTGTTTTGACGCGCGTAATAAACGCATGCCATACGCGCGTAAAAACTAACGCAGCCCTAACGGATGCCACACGCAACTACAACGCAACCAAAATGCCGCGTTTTTTACGCGCGCAAAAACGCCACGCTCGTGTGAATCCAGCCTAATTCATAGTAGGGAGAATATTATCCCTTATGATACACTTATGATATCTTAGCTGCTGCAGAGCCTCTTTTTAAAGAGTTTGAGGAGCATCCTGTCCATAATTACTTGATATGAAATTCTTTAATCTGCAAAATAAAAAAAAGTTGTCAGCATCTGACTGTGTATTGTTGTGTTTTGCAGCAGCTGGGGCACAGCTCTGTTCACACTGGTGTCATGGTCTCCGTTTATAATGAAAGCAGTGACACTGCCGAATCCGTTGTTTGACTCATCTGAACTGTGACTGACAGACCCACATTGAATGTTAACAATGTGACTCTGAAAGATAAATAGTACCTATGTAGCACCACTTATCTCTCTATAATCATCCGGTCCTGACTATAGAAGGTGACGTTTAGACAAATATTATTTACAAACATATCAATAGGAAATTTCCATTGACATAACTTATATTATAAAAGTTATCTGGGTCTATATATATTAGTTATATTCTGTGACATATAAGGGATTGGGTTTTGTAGATGGATTTATAGAAAACTGTTTGGAAGACTGAAGGGCCTGTATTACAGAGAATCCACAGATTCATTTATTTCATTGATGGACATTAAGTTACCACAAGTTTTTTTTTACCCCATTATTATATCCTTATATTATGCCCTGATGTACTCTGCTCAGATTACATGTACCCACACATTATAAACTGAAATACCAGAAAAACTTCAAACAAAACTACTACCAAACAAAATCCGCGTTTCAAAATCCAAATGGCGCTGCCTCCCTTCTGAGCCCTACACTGTGCCCAAACAGCAGTTCACTGCTACATATATGGCATCACCATAACAATTTTTGGGGTGTGTGTCTCCACTGGCACAAGCTGTGTTATGACACATTTGCCACGGAAATGGCATCTATAGGGGAAAATTGCAATTTTTACTTTGCACCATCTTAAGCACAATCATTTATGGAAAAGGCCTGTGCCCACTACACCCCTTAATAAATTCCTTGAGGGGTGTAGTTTCCAAAATGAGGTCACTTGTCAGGGGTTTCTTTTATTGTTTCACATCAGAGCCTCTGCAGTTGTGAACCAATACTTTGTAAGTCGCCAAATTAGGCCTCAATTTTACATGGTGCTCTTTTACTTCTGAGCTCTGTCGAATGTCCAGGCAAAAGATTAGGGACACATGTAGGGTGTTTCTAAAACCGGGAAACACGGCATAATAATTAGATAGCTGTCTTTTCATGGTGGCACAAGCTGGGCACCACATATTGGCATATCTATGGAAAAATTGCCATTTTCACTCTGCAACATCGAGTGCACACTAATTTCCAAAAAACACCTGCGGGGTTAACATGCTCACTACTCCCCTAGGTGAATACCTTGAGGGGTGTAGTTTCCAAAATGTGGTCGCTTTCCACTGTTTTGGTCCCACAGGGGCTGTGTAAATGCGACATAGCGCCCAGAAACCAATCCAGCAAAATCTGCACTCCAAAAGCCAAATGGCGCTCCTTTCCCTCTGAGCCCTACCGTGTGTCCAAACAGCAGTTTCTTACCATATATGTGGTATTGCTGTACTCGGGAGAAATTGGTTTACAAATTTATTTTTCTCTCTTTACTTGTTGAGGAAATGAAAAACAAATGTTTTTTTTCCACTCCCCTATTCTAATAAAATCTATAAAACACCTGTGGGGTCAAAATGCTCACTACACACCTAGATGAATTCCTCAAGGGGTGTAGTTTCCCAAATAGAGTCACTTCTGGGGGGTTTTCACTGTTTTGGTTCTACAGGGACTTTGCAAAAGCGACATGTTGCTAAGAAACCAATCCAGCAAAATCTGTGCTCCAAAAGCCAAATGGCGCTCCTTCTCTTCTGAGTCCTGCCATGTGCTTAATGTAACGTCCATGGCCGCAGACCGTCGGGATTACTCACCCCTCGACGGCCACAGCCATGGTCTGGTGAGCGCTGGCCGGCATGTCCTCCGCAGGAGATGCCAAGCTCTCACTTCCGCTCCACTCTGCTGTGTCCCATAGGGTGCATGCGCACACTCGCACCCGGCCTTAAAGTACCAGTGCACACACATGTAAAACATCATTAATTAGCCCATGATCACCCTGTACTATAAGAAGGGCCCTGCCCCTTAGCTCATTGCCTGAGCATTGTTCGTATTCCTCTGTTAGTCTTGCAAATGGTCCCTTAGTGTTATCCTGTTCCCCTTGTTCCTGTGCCCTGCTACCTGTATCCTGTATCCCGCGTTGCAGTTGTTCCTATGCCCGCTATAGGGTTGAAGTCGAGTTCTGCCACGTCTGCTGTGTTATACCACGTCTGGTGTCATCTGTCTCGTCTGCATCACCTGCCGTCAAGATCCCATCTGTGCATAGCCATTGCTACTAAACAGTAGAGGAGAAAAAAAAAACACAAAGCGCACATAGTGCATCAAATGATATAGTAAAAAAAAAACACAGATAGGTGATCAGTTCTGTTGACCTGGTTAGTTGTGCTAGGAGCACAGCATCCTTGAGAGCGTGTTTTAAAGTATTGCTGCCGCCAGGGTTTCTGATCCAGATCCAAAGGGTCCAGTGGTAAATGGTAATTTGAGAAGTTTGAGGAAAAAACTGATTTTCCCTGGCGCTGCTAACTGGTAAAAACCCTTCTTGAGTAGTGAGGATTTAAAACGAGCAAATGTAATATCAGATATTGTTTTATTTACTATGCGTTTCAAGGATCGGCCTCTTAGTGAGGTAAAATACAAATGTTTTTTCCTCAAACTTCTCAAATAGCTACTGTCTGGACTATCACAGGTACCCTTGGGCTTGGACTATTATATATATATTAACTTGGTACACTGTAGTTTGGCCAGCTGCCATCCCGCTTCGGCGGTGCGGCCCAGTGGGTCCACACTCCCACAGATTGTGACACGCAAACAGCAGTTTATGACCACATATGGAGTATTTTGGTACTCTGCAGAAGTTGCTTTACAAATGTTGGGGGGCTTTTTCTTCTTTACACCTTGTGGATATGGTGTTTTTTTTTAGCTAAAACGACATCTTATTGGAAAAAAAAGACATTTTTCATTTTCACGTTTCAATTCTAATAAAATCTATGAAACACCTGTGGGGTCAAAATTCTCATTACACATCTAGATTAATTCCTTGTGTGGTGTAGTTTCCAAAATGGGGTCTTTTTTGGGGTGTTTCCTTTGTTTCACAATATTTTTATTGAATTTTACAACAAAATGTTTAAGCATGTCAATTGTAGCAATAAACAATACATTCAATCAAATAAATGTCGTTATTTAACAATTTCCAAGGTCCAAACAATATAGGGCCTAGGTACTGTTAGAATAATGATACAGATAATGGTGGGAGGGAAGGGGAAGGAGACATACAAAAATAAAAAATTAAGGCCTTATTCACACAAACGTGTATTACGTCCGTAATACGCGCGTTAATAAATCACGCCCGTTGCACGGACCATGTTAGGCTATGGGAACGTTCAGACTGCCAGTGATTTTCACACAGTGTGTGTCCGCTGCGTAAAACTCACGACATGTCCTATACTTGCCCGTGTTTCGAGCAGCTTGCACCCATTGAAGTCTATGGGTGCGTGCAAGTCGCGCATGACACACGGAAGTATTTCCGGGTGACGCGCGTAATTCGCGCTACAGTTGTTAAAGAAGTGAAGGGAAACATAAAAGCCCATCCTTCTTTACTGTTTCGGAACATAAAAACAGAGTGTCATAATGATGCCGGTTGAGTGAAAATCACGCAGCCACACACTATATACAGATGCCACACTGAACTTTTGCACATGCAAAACGCAGAGTTTTTTGCGCGTGCAAAACTGACACGTTCATGTGAATAAGGCCTAAAAGAGAGGGAGGAGTATCACAGGTTACATACATCAGTCTCTCTAATAAAGTGGTATATGAATATTAACCCCTAGCTGCACCACTCAGTAACTTTATGTCGTCGCGGGAGGTTACTTCCCGCACGAGGACGTATGGTTACCGAGTCGGCGACAGTGTGGTCACTCCACTCTTGCTGGGCAGTGGTCCTTTGCCGCTAATTTTGGCAATTTACCCCATTAATGCGCATTTTAGGGGTTTATAGCACATCAGCAGACCCCGCTCTGAAATCGCGTGATTTGACGATGGTTGGCTTGGCAACCTGAGCTCAAACAATGGCCTCCGTGTCTGCCATGGACGGAAGCCTATCAGAGTGACAGGAAGTATCGCCGCTGATTTCAGCAATTAACACGTTAAACAACGGCCTCCAGGTCTGCCATATATAGAAGCCTATGAGGACCATGGCTGGTCTTCATAGGCTAAGGCTGGGTTCACACGAGCACATTAACGTCCGTAATGGACGGACGTATTTCGGCCGGAAGTCCCGGACCGAACTCAGTGCAGGGAGCCGGGCTCCTAGCATCATAGTTATGTACGATGATAGGAGTCCCTGCCTCTCTGCAGGACAACTGTCCCGTACTGTAATCATGTTTTCAGTACGGGACAGTAGTTCCACGGAGAGGCAGGGACGCTGTTTTTGGTCACCTTAGCTCTAAAAAAATGTAATAAAAAGTGATCAAGATGTTGTATGTACCATAAAATGGTAACAAAAAAAGCTACAGCTTGTCCCGCCAAAAATAAGCACTCACAACGCTCAATCGACCAAAAAATAAAAAAGTTATGGCACCCAGAATGCGATGATAAAAAACATTTTATTTTTAAACAAATAGTCTTTTCTTTGTAAAAGTAGTAAAATATAAAAAAAACTATATTCATTTGGTATCACCGTAGTCGTATTGAGACGCAGAATAAAACTAATTTGTCATTTTTACCGCAAGGTGACAGACGTAAAAACAAAAGCCCACAAACAATGGAGGAATCACAGTTTTTTTCCAATTTCAGTTTCCCAGTACATTATATGGTACTTTAAATGGTGTTAATAGAAACTACAACTCCTCAGACAAAAAAATAAGCCCTCACACCACTCTATTGACGGAAAAATACAAAAGATATGGCTCTTGGAAGGCGGGGAGTGAAAAATGAAAATTAAAAAACTTTCTAATAACATTTATGATGAGGTTGGAAACATTGCTGCTAATCTCAATGGGACTAAATACCAGCGTTAACAACTCCTTATAGTTAGCTTCAACCAAAGAAGTGTTAATTGATATTTTTGCAGTTCTCTCAATTTTTGCAAGGTCTTTGATATATCTCTCTCCCAAACCTCCATGTATGGAAGTTTTTGTAGTGGTGTAGACAAGTGAGAGTATATCAGAGATAGGATATGGTGACAGACATATCAGACATATTAGACGTATCAGACATATTCAAACATTGAATATTAAATATTGAGTTGCGTTACTCTGGTAAAACCTTCTGTGTTCCAGATTTTTTTTTTATTACAAATCAATTTCTGCAAAAAAAAAGAAATTTGTAAATTTCACTTCTACTTTGCTTTAATTATTGTGAAACGCCTAAAGGGTTAAGAAACTTTGTAAATGCTGTTTTGAATACTTTGATGGGTGCAGTTTTTAAAATGGGGTGATTTATGGGGGGTTTCCAATATATAAGGCCCTCAAAGCCACTTCAAAACTGAACTGGTCCCTGTAAAAATAGCCTTTTGAAATGTTCTTGAAAATTTGACAAATTGCTGCTATAGTTATAAAGCTTGTAACATCCTAGAAAAATAAAAGTTCAAATAATAATGTTCAAAAAACAATGCCAATTTAAAGTAGACATATGGGAAATGTGAACTAGTAACTATTTTGCGTGGTATTACTATCTGTCTTACAAGCAGATACATATAAATGTATAAAATGCAAATTTTTGCTATTTTTCGCTAAATTTTGGTGTTATTCAGAATTAAATACTGAATGTAGCAACCAAATTTTACCAGTAACATAAAGTCCAATGTGTCACGAGTAGAGATTAGCGAACCGGGACAACCGAACCCGGTTTCGGTCCGAACTTCAGGAAAAGTTCGGTTCGCAGCGAATCCGAACTTCACCGGGTTCGGCCGAACCCGTTTTGACCAAACCCGGCTACATTTTTGGCGCCTGCCACATGTTACATCTAAAATGGAGGATTTCACAAGATCACCTGACATCAGGCTACCCCATAATGCCTTGCAAACGGCTCTCCCAGCCAATCGGGAGGCAGCATAGGGGCGGGCTCAAGCCTGCAATAAAAGTCTATGCACAGGAGCTGTAGGGATAGCATCTCTGTGCAGTAAGGGAAAGCTTTAGGAATCTAAAAGGCAGGAATCCAGAAATCGAAGGGGATCATCCACTACTCACTACTCAGCCAGTGTGTGAATACGCTTTTATAAGGGGCTCATCCCCGTTGCATCCAACTTGCAATACAGGCAGCCTTTGTAGTAGTGGTAGTAGTAGTACTACAAGGCCCAGCATTCCCTGAGTGCACTGCAGCGAGGCTGATTGAAATTCTCATTCATTGCCATTTGCCAAGCCAGTGTCAGTGTGTGAATACGCTTTTAGAAGGGGCTCATCCCCGGCCGTTAACATAACAAACAATCCAACTTGCGATACAGGCAGCCTAGTAGTACTACAAGGCCCAGCATTCCCTGAGTGCACTGCAGCGAGGCTGATTGAAATTCTCATTCATTGCCATTTGCCAAGCCAGTGTCAGTGTGTGAATACGCTTTTAGAAGGGGCTCATCCCCGGCCGTTAACATAACAAACAATCCAACTTGCGATACAGGCAGCCTAGTAGTACTACAAGGCCCAGCATTCCCTGAGTGCACTGCAGCGAGGCTGATTGAAATTCTCATTCATTGCCATTTGCCAAGCCAGTGTCAGTGTGTGAATACGCTTTTAGAAGGGGCTCATCCCTGGCCGTTAACAGGAATAACAATCCAACTTGCGATACAGGCAGCCTAGTAGTACTACAAGGCCCAGCATTCCCTGAGTGCACTGCAGCGAGGCTGATTGAAATTCTCATTCATTGCCATTTGCCAAGCCAGTGTCAGTGTGTGAATACGCTTTTAGAAGGGGCTCATCCCCGGCCGTTAACAGGAATAACAATCCAACTTGCGATACAGGCAGCCTAGTAGTACTACAAGGCCCAGCATTCCCTGAGTGCACTGCAGCGAGGCTGATTGAAATTCTCATTCATTGCCATTTGTCAAGCCAGTGTCAGTGTGTGAATACGCTTTTAGAAGGGGCTCTGAAATGTCTGGGAAAAAAAAGGTTGTGAAAGGACGGGGTAGAGGAAAAAACACCCATGCCGTCTCCTCTTCCAGTCCAAATGTTGGATCTGTTGGTGCCACACCCAGTACCAGCATTTGTGGCACATGTGCCCAGTTCCACTAGTAGCAGCTGCCATGTGCCTGCTGGTAGTAGTATCAGCAAGCCAGACTTGTCCATCTCCTCCGGTGGGCGGGTTACTTTAGACAATACGGCCATTGTGGACTGGTTGGCTGGCTCGCGGTCATCTCAGCAGGAAGACTCTGACGATCTGGCTTCAAGCCGGGTTTCGTTGAATTCCAGATCCTCTACAGTTCCTTGGCACAGTGACAGTAGTAATATGGGTATTTCTAGCGTTTCCATTCCATCATCTATGTCTTCGCTCCCCCTTCCTAGCGGGAAGCCATCTTTCCTGAGAGTCCTAAGAGACATCTCCTCGGGTGCGAAGGAAGATACTGAACAACATAGTGATGATGATGATGATGATGATGATGATTTGTTTTCCGCGAGTCAGCCAACGGAGTGTGTTGCGGCGGTGGTGGAGGTGGAAGCGGTGACCGAGACGCATAGCTGCGGTAGTGGGGGTGTTGGTGGTGGTAGCTGTGGTGGCAGACGCAGTAATGAGGGGGGGCATGGAGCCCGCCATGATGTCACATCACATTCACAACACAGTGACCGAAGTGGTGGGGATGATGAGGAAGGCTATGATGATGATGTTGTTTTAGACAGGACGTGGGAACCAGGTGACGAGGTGATGACGGCGTCAGAGGAGGAGGGTAGTAGTGGCGGCACTGGACGCGATAAACAGCCAAGCCGAGGTAGGGGCAGAAGTCAATCTGCAAAACGTTGCAGCGGTAGGGTCAGCTCAGGAGCCGGTGACGGCGACACAGATGCTGGTGTAGGCTCCCGAAAAAAGCCTGCCAGACAAGGGGCAAGCTCGGGTGGTTGTGGTGGTGGTGGTGGTGGACGTGGTACTACCTCTTTACAGTACTCTGCCGTGTGGCAATTTTTCTGTACCTTCCCGGAGGACGAAAACATGGCACAGTGCCGTATCTGCAAGCAGAAAGTAAGGCGTGGGCAGGGCAGCAATGTAGGAACTACTGCTCTACGTAAACACATGGAACGGCATCACAAGGCCATGTGGGACAATCAACATGCCCCACCATCATGTACATCTAATGAAGACCCCTCTTCCGCTGCTGCTGCTACTCCGAGTCCCTGTCATCTAAGTAGTAGCCAGGCCTTATCCACCATGTCGTTGTCATCATCATCATCACTGTCATCTAGTGCTCCTCCTACGTCCCGTCAGTTATCCATTACGGAATCGTTGTCCAATAAGCAACAATATATACCCAGTCATCCACTTGTCGTGCAGCTTAATTCACACCTGGCTAAGTTGTTGGTGGTGCAGTCGCTGCCGTACCACCTGGTCGACTCCGCCGGCTTCAAGCAATTGATGGCGTGCGCTCAGCCTAGGTGGCGAATACCTAGCCGACATTACTTCTCCAAAACAGCTGTCCCTGCCTTGCACAAGCATGTGGAGGAAAAGGTGTGCCAGTCCTTGCAATTATCCGTGTGCAGCAGGGTACATGCCACCGTCGACACGTGGAGCAGCAACTATGGGCAGGGACAGTACATGTCTTTCACGGCCCACTGGGTCAATATTTTGCAGTCCGATGCACCACCGCAGCAATGCCAGGCATTACCACCTCCACTCTTGTATCTTTCTGGTTCAACTCCGGACACCAGGCGCCTACCATCCTCCTCCTCCTACTCCTCCTCGCCTTCCTCCTTGGAGGTCTTCCCGTCCCTGACAGGACACAGCGTATCTTCCACTCCTCCTCCCTCCTCTTTTCATAGGTGCAAGGTAAAGCGCCACAACGCTGTCTTATACCTGCTGAGCCTGGGCGAGAAAAGCCACACAGGGCAGGAGCTGCTGCTGTGCATCAAGGAGGAAATCGCACACTGGCTGTCTCCTCTGAAACTCACACTGGGCAATGTTGTCTCTGATAACGGCAAGAACGTTGTGGCTGCACTGCGTCTAGGTCACCTGACACACGCTCCTTGCATGGCACGTGATCAATCTGGTCATAACACGCTTCTTAAAGTCATATGTTGGTTTGAAGGGTGTGCTGGCCATGTCCAGGAGGGTTTGCGTTCGCTTTAGACGTTCGTATGCATTTAAGCACGCCCTCCTGGACTTGCAGCGTCAAAACAATCTCCCAGAACACAGCCTGATTTGCGACGTTCCAACATGCTGGAATTCCACCCTGCACATGTTGGACCGTCTGTACGAACAGCAGAAAGCCGTGAATGATTTCCTGATGCAGCAGACGGGCAGCGTTTGGAGCCAGTGTAATTTTGAGCTCAGGCACTGGCAGCTGGTTAGAGACGCATGTCGCGTTTTGAGGCCCTTTGAAGAGGCCACACGATTTGTGAGCCGTGACGCTAGCGGAATGAACGATGTTATGCCGCTGATATTCATTATGGAGCAAACGCTCACAGCGATGATTCAGCAAAGGATGGAGGAAGGATCACATCTGGCTATGGATGTTGAGGAGGAGGAGGAGGATGAGGATGAGGAAACAGGACCTGAAGAGGAGCTGGATTTGGAGATGGAATCACAGGAAGGGATAGGGGACGAGGCAGCCGCACAACATGACAGTGATGGTGGTGATGACGAGTCTGACGACGACCTTGATGATGGACAACCATGGCAGTATGGGGCGGAGATGGAACCAACCGGGCCCGCTGAAACGCTGGCCAGGATGGCGAGCTGTATGCTTCGTTACTTGCGCGCTGACTGTCGTATTGTTAGCATGAAGCAAAGAGATGAGTACTGGATAGCCACACTTTTAGACCCTCGGTATAAAGCCAGAATGGGGGAGTTTTTTGTGCCTTCCGAAAGGGAGGCAAAATTGCCTTATTATCGAGAGAAGCTATGCAGCCAGCTTGTCACGGCTCTCATCGTTCCACCGCCTCTTGTAGAGCTACCTCTTCAATAGGCGGCAGCCGCGGCAGCAGTGGCAGCAGTCAATTCAGTTTGGAAAATATGATGACAACATTTTTACATCAAAATATCCCGACCTGACACACATCGTAGTCACCAAAGGGATGTTCACCATCACCAGGTGCAGCACCTAAACAACCAGGTTCACTCGTACCTGGACTGTGCCCTTTCTCCGTCAGAAATGCTGATCCCAGACCCCATGGACTTCTGGGTCAGCAGATTGGATCATTGGCAAGAACTGGCCCAGTTTGCCATGGGTGTACTGTCTTGTCCACCCTCCAGTGTAGCGTCAGAGAGGGTATTCAGCGCGGCAGGGGGCTTCGTAACCCCTAAGCGAACAAGATTGTCCGCCAACAGCTTGGAAAATCTCACGTTTCTGAAAATGAATCAAGCGTGGATCGGTGAGGATTTTAAAACCCCTGTGCCTGATGCCACTGATTAGATCTGACATTGCTGCTGCTGCTGCCGCTGCCACCTGCTACTGCCGCCTGCTACTGCCGCCTGCTACTACGGGATTCTGTCCTGTCCACTCTTTTTTTAATGTGCCGCTGTTGGTGCTGCTACTACTTCTACCACCAATCCACCCCAGTGCCGTCTGCTACAAGCAGGCCTGCCCCACCACAGGGCTTTGTCCTGTGATTGTCCAGTCTCTTTTTTTAATGTGCTGCTACTACGACTACCACCCTTGCTGTCCATTGGCAACCTCTACTACCACCAATACACCTCCACTGCCGTCTGCTACAAGCAGGCCTGAGGCCTGCCCCACCAGAGGGCTTTGTCCTGTGACTGTCCAGTCTCTTTTTTTTATGTGCTGCTACTGCTACAACTACTACCACCCTTGCTGTCCGTTGGCTACCTCTACTACCACCAATACACCTCCACTGCCATCTGCTACAAGCAGGCCTGAGGCCTGCCCCACCAGAGGGCTTTGTCCTGTAACTGTCGTCCAGTCTCTTTTTTTAATGTGCTGCTGCTACTACCAGTCTACCACCCTTGCTGTCTGTGTTGGCTAGTCTACCTCTACTACCACCAATACACCTCCACTGCCACCCGTCTGCTACAAGCAGGCCTGCCCCACCACAGGGCTTTGTCCTGTGACTGTCGTCCAGTCTCTTTTTTTAATGTTCTGCTGCTACTACCAGTCTACCACCCTTGCTGTCTGTGTTGGCTACCTCTACTACCACCAATACACCTCCACTGCCGCCCGTCTGCTACAAGCAGGCCTGCCCCACCACAGGGCTTTGTCCTGTGACTGTCGTCCAGTGTCTTTTAATGTGCTGCTACTACTCACCCTTGTCAATAAAAAGGGTCAATTTTTGGAGGGCTTGTGAAAAGCCATTGCTTGTTGCTTTTACATCCATGTATGGTAGAACCCCGGCAGGCATCTGCCAATAAAAAGGGTAAATTTTTGGAGGGCTTGTGAAAAGCCATTGCTTGTTGCTTTTACATCCATGTATGGAAGAACCCTGGCAGGCATCTGCCAATAAAAAGGGTCAATTTTTGGAGGGCTTGTGAAAAGCCATTGCTTGTTGCTTTTACATCCATGTATGGAAGAACCCCGGCAGGCATCTGCCAATAAAAAGGGTCAATTTTTGGAGGGCTTGTCAAAAGCCATTGCTTGTTGCTTTTACATCCATGTATGGAAGAACCCCGGCAGGCATCTGCCAAAAAAAAGGGTAAATTTTTGGAGGGCTTGTGAAAAGCCATTGCTTGTTGCTTTTACATCCATGTATGGTAGAACCCCGGCAGGCATCTGCCAATAAAAAGGGTCAATTTTTGGAGGGCTTGTGAAAAGCCATTGCTTGTTGCTTTTACATCCATGTATGGAAGAACCCCGGCAGGCATCTGCCAATAAAAAGGGTAAATTTTTGGAGGGCTTGTCAAAAGCCATTGCTTGTTGCTTTTACATCCATGTATTGAAGAACCCCGGCAGGCATCTGCCAATAAAAAGGGTCAATTTTTGGAGGGCTTGTGAAAAGCCATTGCTTGTTGCTTTTACATCCATGTTTGGAAGAACCCCGGCAGGCATCTGCCAAAAAAAAGGGTCAATTTTTGGAGGGCTTGTGAAAAGCCATTGCTTGTTGCTTTTACATCCATGTATGGAAGAACCCCGGCAGGCATCTGCCAATAAAAAGGGTCAATTTTTGGAGGGCTTGTGAAAAGCCATTGCTTGTTGCTTTTACATCCATGTATGGAAGAACCCCGGCAGGCATCTGCCAATAAAAAGGGTCAATTTTTGGAGGGCTTGTGAAAAGCCATTGCTTGTTGCTTTTTACATCCATGTATGGTAGAACCCCGGCAGGCATCTGCCAATAAAAAGGGTCAATTTTTGGAGGGCTTGTGAAAAGCCATTGCTTGTTGCTTTTACATCCATGTATGGAAGAACCCCGGCAGGCATCTGCCAAAAAAAAGGATCAATTTTTGGAGGGCTTGTGAAAAGCCATTGCTTGTTGCTTTTTACATCCATGTATGGTAGAACCCCGGCAGGCATCTGCCAATAAAAAGGGTCAATTTTTGGAGGGCTTGTGAAAAGCCATTGCTTGTTGCTTTTACATCCATGTATGGAAGAACCCCGGCAGGCATCTGCCAATAAAAAGGGTCAATTTTTGGAGGGCTTGTCAAAAGCCATTGCTTGTTGCTTTTACATCCATGTATGGAAGAACCCCGGCAGGCATCTGCCAATAAAAAGGGTCAATTTTTGGAGGGCTTGTGAAAAGCCATTGCTTGTTGCTTTTTACATCCATGTATGGAAGAACCCCGGCAGGCATCTGCCAATAAAAAGTGTCAATTTTTGGAGGGCTTGTGAAAAGCCATTGCTTGTTGCTTTTACATCCATGTATGGAAGAACCCCGGCAGGCATCTGCCAATAAAAAGTGTCAATTTTTGGAGGGCTTGTGAAAAGCCATTGCTTGTTGCTTTTACATCCATGTATGGAAGAACCCCGGCAGGCATCTGCCAAAAAAAAGGGTCAATTTTTGGAGGGCTTGTGAAAAGCCATTGCTTGTTGCTTTTACATCCATGTATGGAAGAACCCCGGCAGGCATCTGCCAAAAAAAAGGATACATTTTTGGAGGGCTTGTGAAAAGCCATTGCTTGTTGCTTTTACATCCATGTTTGGAAGAACCCCGGCAGGCATCTGCCAAAAAAAAGGGTCAATTTTTGGAGGGCTTGTGAAAAGCCATTGCTTGTTGCTTTTACATCCATGTATGGTAGAACCCCGGCAGGCATCTGCCAATAAAAAGGGTCAATTTTTGGAGGGCTTGTGAAAAGCCATTGCTTGTTGCTTTTACATCCATGTATGGAAGAACCCCGGCAGGCATCTGCCAATAAAAAGGGTCAATTTTTGGAGGGCTTGTGAAAAGCCATTGCTTGTTGCTTTTTACATCCATGTATGGTAGAACCCCGGCAGGCATCTGCCAATAAAAAGGGTCAATTTTTGGAGGGCTTGTGAAAAGCCATTGCTTGTTGCTTTTACATCCATGTATGGAAGAACCCCGGCAGGCATCTGCCAATAAAAAGGGTCAATTTTTGGAGGGCTTGTGAAAAGCCATTGCTTGTTGCTTTTTACATCCATGTATGGTAGAACCCCGGCAGGCATCTGCCAATAAAAAGGGTCAATTTTTGGAGGGTTTGTGTAAAGCCATTGCTTGTTGCTTTTACATCCATGTATGGATGAACCCCAGCAGGCATCTGCCACCATAAAGGGTAAATTTTTTGAGGGCTTGTCAAAATCCATTGCTTCTTCTTTTACCACCTTATATGTATGAAACCTGGCAGGCATCTGTCGCCAAAAATGGTTAATTTTTGTACCTTTTTTAACAATGCATTAAGCATACAACATGCACAAGTGCAGTGGTTTCTGTTAGTTATCACCGTGTCCCATCCGTTTTCCTATAGCCATACATGTTGGCGTAACTTTGACACTAACTTTGCCTTAAAGACAGCTCAAAAGTACTTGGATACACTCATGGGTGACCTAAGAGTGTTATACAGGGCTTCTAGGGCTTTTAAACAGTGTTATACACGATTTTTAGGGGCTTTCTTGTATTACAGGTTCGGTCAGAACTAGTTCGGTCCGAATCGAACTTTTTCATGAAATTCGGCGAACCTGCCGAACCGAACTTTTCATAAGTTCGCTCATCTCTAGTCACGAGAAAACAATCTCAGAATCGCTTGGATAAGTAAAAGCATTCTAAAGTTATTACCACATAAAGTGAGATAATGTATTTCAGATTTGAAAAATAGGCTCTGTCCAGAAGGCCAAAACTGGTCGCAGCAGGAAGGGGTTAAACAGTCCCCAGGGTTTTCCATACTGTGCACCACTGTTTATAAGGAAGAGAGAATGTGACACCAGCATTGTGGTGTGGACAGTGGTGTGGTAATAAGTCATACAACCCACCTTCATCATCCTGACTCTACATCCAGGGATACACTCCTTCTTTTTTGTCTTCCTTTTTTACTCCTTTTCTTTTTTCCCACTTTGCTGAATCCTTAGTAAATTAAGTTATGATAAAACTAAATTAGAAAAAACTGTAAAATCTTTACATTTTCTCCAGAGATTTCCATACTGTGCAGAACTGTTTATGAGGAAGAGAGGATGTGATGGGTTGTAATAAACTCTCTCTACCTAGAAATACTCGGCTTTGTTTCCCCTTCATCAACTTGAACTTTTTAAATCCATATAATGCAGAACCAATAAGAGTCTGTTTATTGTACCCCCTTCTCATATGGTTTCCATACGGTCAGCTATAGTGCAACAAAGACAGCGTCAGGGCTGCAACTAAAAGTTACATCCCCTTAACAGTGACAGCCACAATGTCCACATAACAGTGACAAACACATGACATTTATAGCTGTGACCGCCACAATACTGTCATAACAATAGCCACCACAGCTCCCCCATACCATGACAACCACAGTGTCCCTCACAACTGTGACAGCTACAGTGCCTCAATAACAGTGACATCTACCGTGTCCCACAACAAAGACAGCCACAATACCCTCAATATAATGACAGCCACAATGCCCTCAATACAATGACAGGCACAACACCCTCAATACAATGACAGGCACAACACCCTCAATACAATGACAGGCACAACACCCTCAATACAATGACAGGTGCAACACCCATATAAATGTTGCCACCACAGTTTACCCATAACAGTGACAAACACAGTGCCTCTAAAACAGTGACAACTAAAGATCAAACATCATTACCAGCCATAATATACCCAAAACCATATTGCCCCAATGAAATCCAGCCTGCATGACGAACAGGTACAGTTTCCATGTCAAAGTATCCCCATGCAAAAAACAACCTGTGAACAGATGCCGTAAAGGAGTTGCAAACTGAATCCTCATGAAGTGGAGGTGTCCAAAATGTGTTAAGTATTGGTCGGCAGTGATCGATTATATATCAAAAGTTTATAGCATTCCGTACGATATTATTATGTCTGTTGTGTGATCTTTCTCTGTTGAAACTGCAAAGAAAATACATGGCTAGACCTGTTAGAAACCTTACTTTTTTGGCTAAAAGTCTTCTATGGCGCATTATAAAGAGACATGGAAATGCTGGACTGATTTTCATGCAATTTCTATAGAATAATAAAGTCTTTATGTATATTATTGAAATTTATTTTTCTCTATACAGAACAGCTGTATCTCTCGTTTTACACTGAATCCGTCATTCCTGTGGACCTGACGGGTTCAGTGTCAGCGGGTCACGCAGGATCCACCTGTAATCGATCACATCTAAATTATGAACTTAGATGTGATTGATTACATGTGGATCCTGCGTGTCCCAGCCATGCAGGACCCGCCGACACTGAACCTGTCAAGCAATACAGCTGTATCTCCAAATGTAAAGTTATTTTTTAATAAAGACTAATTATAAAGTTACACTAAGCACACGGACTAATCTATTTATTTATTTAAATAAAATACCCTCAAAGGCGTCCATAGCCTTTAATGATAGATTAACAAAAAGAAAGAGAAAATAAAAATAAAGATTTTATTATAAAAAAAAATTGAAAGAAAAGTCTCACCTGATATAGGTTTCTGCATGTAAGAACAATACTAATCCTATTTACTGACAGCAAACAAAGATCTTGAAAATAGTGAAGACTTGACATATTGAAGTATAGTAGAAGATGGCGCAGCTTTTTATTATAGAATGACTAAGCTTTATTTACATAAAAACAGAAAATGTCTTCATGTCAATCAAAAATAAAGAATTACATTTTCGTCATTCAGGCTCTACATGCATTGTGTATAATGCTCAGTGTCATGCAGCCCCATAACCCTAAGGGCTTATTCAGACGAACGGGAAATACTTTCGTGCCATGCGCGTGAAAAAAAGTCACGACATGTCCGTTCTTTGGGCATTTTTCGCGCATCATGCACCCATTGAAGTCAATGGGTGCGTGAAAACCACGCATGTCACACGGAAGCACTTCCGTGCGAACAGCGTGATTCGCGCAACAGCTGTCAAAAGGATGAATGAAAACAGAAAAGCCCCATGTGCTTTTCTGTTTACAAACATCCAAACGGAGTGTCATAATGATGGCGGCTGCGCGAGAACCACGCAGCCGCGCATCATATGATGCTGCCACACGGAGCTGTCAAGTGCCTTTTGCACAGGCAAAACGCCACGTTTTTGTGTGCGCAAAAACGCCACGCTCGTGTGAATCCAGCCTAAAAGTTCTATAACTAAACGATGTAAGTAATTGGTACAAGTAACCGCCTGGATGAATCATTTTTCATGAAGTCTAACTTGTAGTCTTGTATTACAAAGAACGCTCCACTCCACTACTTCTCCCTCAATTCTAATTAACTAGTCGGTAATTCGAGATTTGTTAACACAATTGATCTGCTTGTTGCTACAACACTATTGTGTAACCATATGAGGATTAGCTATAGCGTTCTAGTTTCCATCCTACTCATGAACTGAGGAGTGTATGAAGGGATCTGAGGTTTTTATTGTGTCCTGAGCGGTGAATGACGTACATAATAGAAGATCAATAGTTAAGGTGTATACTCTAGTAAATGCGATGTCTCATTGGATGGTCAAAGCTCCAGTCCTGTGGCGTATTCACGCTACTATCAGGTCCGGATTATCTTCTTTGCTTTCCATGTGGTACACCAACTATTTTACCATGTTTCAGGAAAACCAGTGTCTCATCACAGACAAGGCCTTTTATTTTTTTTTTAAATAAACATTTGATAAAATTTACCCCAAATCTGTGCAATTTAACATAGCATTGTATACGTCATACATCATCAATTGCATATAATTCTGAACATTCAAATCAGAATAGTGTCTATTAAGAAAATGAAATGATACGCTGATACATATTTGCGACAAAACCACTTGATGTGTCTGCGAGAGACTCAGGAATAAAGTTACAACGAATTAGGTAGACGACCAAGTTTTTCAGTTTCTTACAGTAATTATAGAGGCTCTGTCACCAGATTATAAGTGCCCTATCTCCTACATAATGTGATTGGCGCTGTAATGTAGATGACAGCAGTGGTTTTTATTTTGAAAAACTGTCATTTTTGAGCAAGTGATGAGCAATTTTAGATTTATGCTAATTGGTTTCTTTATAGACAACTGGGCGTGTTTTTACTTTTTACCAACTGGGCATTGTACAGAGGAGTGTATGACGCTGACCAATCAGTGACCAATCAGCATCATACACTCTCATTGCTCCAGCCCATTGTTACGGTGTGATTGTGCAATGAAAGAAGTGTATGACGCTGATTAGTCACTGATTGGTCAGCGTCAGACACTCCTCTGTACAACGTCCAGTTGGTAAAAAGTAAAAACACGCCCAGTTGTCTATTAAGAAACTAATTAGCATAAATCAAAAATTGCTCATAACTTGCTAAAAAATTATCGTTTTTCAAAATAAAAACCACTGTTGTTATCTACATTACAGCGCCGATCAGATTATGTAGGAGATAGGGCACTTATAATCTGTGACAGAGCCTTTTTAAGTACATTTTGCTACTGTAAATTTGTACAGTAGACTGACATCTGTCGTTTAGTTTTTGATTATTTTGTGAAAGTGAAGCTCCAACTTGGAAATATTTGAAAGCTTAATGCCCTGTTCACAGAGTTTTTTGGCGCTGAGTTTAAAGCAGAAACCGCGTCAGAATCAGCGCCAAAAATGGCCAAAATTGCCTCCTATTGATTTCAATGAGAGGCAGAGGCGTTTTTTCTCACGGCCACCTGGTGGCCGCTCGCGGGGAAAGAAAGTGGCATGTCCTTTTTTGCCACGGTTTCCAATTCTGACCTCCCATTGAATCAGTAGGAGGTAAAAAAAATCCACTGCGCTAATGTCCGAGCTTTTTTCGTGGCGTTTCTTGCCCGCGGTGCTTGCATTAGTTTCAATGGCCACGGGCGAAAACTGCAGAAAAAAGCGCAGGCAGTTAAAAATCTGCCTCAAAATTCCTGAAGGAATCCTGAGGCAGATTTTTTCTGCCTGCAAAAAAACTCCATGTGAACAGGGCCTAAAGAAGTTTTTCAGTTTAGAAAAACCCATTTTCATATACTCTATTGGGGAATTCTGACTTAATAGGATCCTCATCTCTTGGCCAGAGTGGAGAGCAGTTACAAAAAGTGTCCCTCGCTCTGGAGGACCTGTCCTGTATTACACAGACAGCCCATTGATATGAATAGACATTGTGTAATGCTTCATTTCACCTGTGAGAGCGCTGCAGGAAGATTGAACAATTACTGCCAGGTTTCTGCACACATGAGATCCCAGCAGGCGGACACTTTGTAATCTGATTATTGTCAAGAGACCCTTCTAACAAGTAGGAATTGCCCTAAGGGGATCACTCTAACCCGCTATTCCATAGCATAATGTTATTATCAGAATCGTTCCCTTTACAAAGTAGGAATAATCTGATAATTAACCATGGAATTTACTGTGTTGCTGACCTCTATTTATCACAATTAGAACACTGATGTCAATGAAATGCTGATAGAGGCTGCCTTGATGCCCATCACTAAACTGACAAAATTAAAGTACTTCTCTGGCAGAACATATTGGGAAATAAACGTTCCCAATCAGAGTTTCCTAATCTAAATCTTGGATTTTTCTTGCTTGTCAAGTGAGCTACTCCAAAAGGAACATTATCATTTTTTTGAAATGTTACCATTACTAACCCGGACTAGTACTGCAATTCCACAAGACAGCATTTCCTTTTGAAGTGATATAATCCTTCATGTAATCTGGTAACCCGACCTGTCAATGGTCATGGTCAATATGAGCTGGGGGATTGCTACAACTTTTAGGTGTCATCTCTCCGTGGCATTTCAAAAGATTTATTATTTATGATCCTGGAATGGTGAAGTGTCACAACAGACAAACACAGATATTTGCAGATAGACCAGAGATATTTCTGCTACTGAACCTTCAGGATCTAATACAGGATGTTATGGCACAGAACGACATCATCAGGGGGGTCTAGATCTAAGGCATGCGTCTAGGCTGTCCTGGGAGACGGTGAGTACCCAGCACTCAGAATTATCTGTAGTTATTGCTCACTTAGGGCTCATTCAGACGAGCGTGTATCTTGTCGGTGTAAAACAACGGCCGTCACACGGAGTCATGTATTTCAATGGGGCCAACCACACCACCGTTGTTTCAATGGAGCGTGTGAAGGGTCCGTGAAAAAATAGGACAAGTCCTATTTTCCTGCATGTCACGCATCCCCCTATAGACTATAGTCTATGGGGGATCCGTGACAACGCGTCCAGCACGGGTGCACCTCAGATGTGAAAAATTGTAGTTTTTCACGTCTGAGGTTAGCTACGCTCGTCTGAATGTAGCCTTGGTGTCAGTAGTTGGGTCCTAAGTATTGACGGTTATATAAAAGAGATACATTAAAAGTGTCATGGCTTGGTATGAATAAATGCATTTGACTTATCCTGAGTTATGCCTAGCTAAGTGGATATAGTAAATGCGTATCAATATTTTCTTGCTTCTTGCAATTGTGTTAACTTATTATTGATTGTCATGAAAAGCATTTCAATTATTGATAAAACAATAGCGCCAAGGCTGTGTGGGACTTACAGTATACATTAAATGTGTTCATTTTACACCAGAAATATTTGGTGGGACCTCCGCTAAAACCTTCTAAGCTTAATGCCCTTAGCCCCTATTGGGCATACTGCGGGAGACAAGACAAGGTCAGCCCATGGACTGTAATAAGCCAACCTTGTGTCTCCTAAGTGAAGCCAAATACAGCCAACTGGAGCCAAAGGTGTCTGGTCACTGTGACCCCCCCCCCCCAGACATTTATGTTATGACCTATCAATAAATGTATCTGATGTAATAAAACAAGACCTGTTTATAGGCTTTTTAGAGCATAGGGACATCATAGCCCCCCTGTCAGCAGTCTCCTCTATGAGCCAGAGAGCCACTCTGTAAGGCTGAATGTAGACGCAAATTTACGGCATAATCTGCAGATTGTTTTGTCGCAATTAATACCACTGCAAATCTGCTAAATAATAGACATGCTGCAGATTTGAAAATTCACAGCATGCCCTCAAAATCTGCAGCATGAAAACCTGCTACGTGTGAATGGTGTTTTGTAAAACTCCATTTATTAACATTCTACTGTAAACTTGCTGAAGATTTTCGGTGCCGAATCCGCAACGAAAATCCACATTAAGTCCCCCACATCTGAACATTCCCAAAGTGCGTTTCCCCTGGATCCAGACGATACATGCTTTACATGGATGACCATTCATTTATATGTCCAGCATATAAAGCTACATTTCCATTGCAGCCCTATGTTTTGATGAGTTATTTCTATCCCCATTTCAGATGTTTACTTCTGAAGTCACTTCCGCTTTTTTGTACTATGCTAAAAAGCAGCTATTTCAGAAATCTCCAGAGTACATCAGTTTGGTTCTATTCACACTGCGTTTGAGCCTTCTATTGGAGCTGGACTTCAGGGATATTTCCCAATATATACCTTCAACAGAACGCCACAGGCCTACAGTGGCATACATATCCCATAGGGTCCCATTCTTTAACCGGTTCAGGACCGGGCTATTTTGAGCCTTCAGGACCAGGCATCGTTTAGCAATTTTTGGCATGCGTTAGTTAAACGGCTATAACTTTTTTATTTGTTGTGCTAGCGACGTGATTTTTGCGATGTTTTCTTTCGTAGACAATGCGGACTGTTTTTGTTATCATTTATATACATGTCCTTTTTGCTATTTTAGAATTTCTAGGCTTAAAGTTTGAAAATTATAGTGAAAAAAAATATGCTTTTTTACATTTCAGCAAATTTTTATTAGTAATAATATAGTTTTACACTAAAAATATAACTTTTATTTATGATCATCATTGTCTACTGTAAATTTTGATATTTTACATGTCTATTTTAGGGTAATTGGGTAAGGGCTGGTGTTACGAAAATGATTTGCAGGGGGGGTTTGGGTGGGTATTTTATATGTATTTATTATTAATTTGTTTTGCACTATATTTTACCTTTATTTTTTATTATCATGGTCTGTCCCTCAAAGATCAAAAAAGACCTTTGGGGGACTTTTTTTTCTCTTTACACCATGTTTTTCCACTGTAACTGGGGCTGCTGTACAGCCCCAGTTACAGGGGAAACCAGTCCTCTTGGGCCCTGTTCACACAGAGTTTTACGCAGGAGAAAAATTCTGCTTCAAAATCCCTTTTGGGATTTTGAGCAGATTTTGACCTGCCTGCACGCCGTTTGCCACGATTTTCAAGGCGTTTTTCGCGGCATTGAGTGCTAAAAAATGCTGCAAATTACGATGTCAATGGGAGGTCAGAGGCGTAAACGCCCAAAGATAGGGCATGATGCTTCTTTTTACCGCGAGACGGTTTTTGCCGATCACTCGGGCATCCAGCTAAAACCCGCGCCGTAAATACACTATGGCGCGGATTATAAGGACCCCAACTGCCAGATGTTTATATACAGCCGGTGGTCGGGAACCAGTTAAAAAATAATGTGTACAACATAATATACATAAACGATAAAATTTTTACCTGCAGGCACCACTAGAGGGAGCTCACTTCATATATATATATATATAAACATAAATTTATATATATTTATATATCCCCTTCCTGACAACCACCAAGCTTGGCAGAGGTCGGGTGGGGGAGTATAGAGCAAGCTCACGGTCTGAGCCCGCTCCATAGAGTGAGCGTGTTGGCTGTAACAGCCGACATTTCAATGTAACAAGCAGAATCCTGCTCGATTAACCCCTTTGATGCCATGGTCAAAAGCGACCGTGGAATCTAAGCGGTTATAAAAAAGAAGGACGGCCCCCTGTAACACTGCATCAGCCCCCATGTGACGCGATCACGGGGTGGCATGGTTGGCATGTCAGCTTGGGGGCCTAATGAAGGCCCCAAATATGCCATCTTTGTACTCCTTGGATTACTGGTTCCAGTCCCCTAGGGTTTCTACTAAAAAAGTTAAATAAAGTTTTTTTTAATATATAAATAAAAAATGTTACATTTTAAAAACACATCATTTCTCATTTTCCGCAAGCGCAATGTAAAAAAAAATTATAACTGGAATAGCCGTGTCTGTAAACGTCCAAACTATTACAATATAATATTATTTAACCAGTACAGTGTATGCCGTAAAAAGTAAATACATCATAAGATGCCAGAATGGCTGTTTTTTGGCCACTTCATCTCCCACAAAAAATAGAATAAAAAGCCTCAAGTACTCCAAAATGGTGGTACCAATAGAAACTACAGCTCACCCCACACAAAAATTATTTATTTATTTATTTTAACCCCAACTGTATGCATTGAGCTCCCTCTAGTGGTGCCAGCAGGTAAGCAACATTTTATCATTTAACAGAAGAGAAGTGAAGGGAAGTTGAGTATCACAGGCCCCACAGCAGTGGTGTGGTCTACTTGTATGGTAAATATGCTCAGGGGCCTCATCAGGGCAGTACAACCAGCACTGCTCTAAGAAGGGACCCTTGTGGTTTATATAAATAAAGCTTAATCACTACGTAAATAAAAAGTTCTACAGCTTTCTAATATACTTTATTCTTGAATTATTCAAAATATTTAAGATATTTGTTTGCTGTCAGTGAATGAGAACACTCTTGTTAACATTCACAGGTTGTATTTACCTAATCCTGCTTTGAAATAAGAACTGTATACAATTGTATCCAATCTAGGCAATGCATCGTGAGCTAAACAGCCTGGTCTCCAAACTGATACATTGTAGTAAACTATATTTTTGCTGCTGTTGATGTATTAAGCTCACAGAGGATTGGATTGCCTAGACTGTGCGCATAGTCTGTTTTGTTATAGATTTTTTAACCCCTTTGTTTCCTACCCTCTCTACTCCTTTTACATGGCATGACTCAGATCAGTATATTCCTATAGACTGCAACTTGTCTGCATGGCACACTACTGGTAGATACCGGCATGTGTGAATATACCCTATACCAGTGTTTCCCAAACTGTGGGTCGTGAGATACGCACCAATGTCCCGGTTTCTACTGTATCTGTGTCCTCAGGACACAGATACAGTTGAATCCAATGCTGGAGCAAGGAGCTGACGGCTCCTTGCACCAGAATTCACAATGCCGTGAGTGGCTCAGCACAGACAGACTCATTGTAGTGACGTCACAGTACCTGTCTGTGCCAAGCCACACACTGCACAGACCGGCGGACTGAGGGATCTTCTCCACTCGTTGTGGAAACGGGGATATGTAAGTAATTATTATTTTCTTTTTTTTTACTAGGCAATATGGGGGCATTATACCGGGTATGGGGGGACTGCTATGAGGAAATATACTGAATCGGGGCATTATATTGTGTGGGGGCAGCAATGGGGCAATATACTGAATGTGGCAGCTGTAGAAGTATTGCACTGTGTGGGGGAGCTAAGGGGCAATATACTGTATGGGGCAGCTATAGGGGCATACTACTGTGTGATGGCAGCAATGGGGCAATATACTGTAAGGGTCAGCTATTGGGGCATTCTACTGTGTGGGGGAAGATATGGGGGCATTATACTGTGTGGGGGCAGCAATGGGGCAATATACTGTATGGGGCAACTATAGAAGCATACTGTGTGGGGGAAGCTATGGGGCAATATACTGTATGTGGCAGCTATAGAAGCATTATTCTGCGTTGGGACAGCAAAGAGGCAATATATGGTATTGGGCAGCTATAGGGGCATTATACTGTGTGGGGGCAGCTAAGGAGCAATATGAATTTTGGGGCAGCTGTAGGGGCATTATACTGTGTGGGGGCAGCTATGGGGCATTATACTGTGTGGGGAGGCACTATAGGGGCATTATACTGTGTGGGGAGGGACTATAGGGGCATTATACTTTGTGCGGGGCACTATAGGGGCAATATACTGTGTGGGGAGGCACTATAGCGGAATTATACTGTGTAGTTAGGCATTATAGGGGCATTATCCTGTGTGGGGACAACTATAGGGGCATTATCCTGTGTGGGGGCAGCTATGGGGGCATTATACTGTGTGGGGGCAGCTATAGAGACATTATCCTGTGTGGGCGCAGCTATGGGGGCATTATACTGTGTGGGGAGGCACTACAGGGGCATTATCCGGTGTGGGGACAGCTATAAGGGCTTTATCCTGTGTGGGGGTGGCTACGACGGCATTATACTTTGTAGGGGGGAACCAATGGAGGCATTATCCTGTGTGCGGGCAGCTATGGGGGCATTATACTGTGATGGGGCACATTTCGGGACATTATATTGAGTGGGAAGGCACTATAGGAACCTTATACAGTGTGGGGAGGCGCATAAGGGGCATTGTACTGTGTAGGGGCTGCTATAGGGGCATTATACTGTGTAAAGGCCACTAAGGGGGCATTATACTGTGTGGGAGGCCCACTGGATTGGGGCCCACTCAGATATATTTCACTCCTCTGTGCAAAACCCCTAACTATGCCTCTGATGGCCACTGATGGATGGGTCAGGTCACATAACCCAAAATCAGCGGCAATAGTCGGATCTCAGCGATGCACAGCAGCAGGATACCTTGAGCCCACCCCATCTCGACTGATAGCTATGTACAGTTAGGTCCAGAATTATTTGGACAGTGACACAATCTTCATGATTTGGGCTCTGCATGCCACCACATTGGATTTGCAATGAAACAACTGAGATGCAATTGAAGTGTGGACTTCCAGGTTTAATTCAAGGGGTTGAACAAAAATATCCTGTGAAACGTTTAGGAATTGCAACCATTTTTCTACACAGCCTCCTCATTTCAGGGGCTCAAAAGTAATTGGACAAATTAACCTTAGCATAAATAAAATGTTTTTTTAAATACTTTGTAGAGAATCCTTTGCAGGCAATGACTGCCTGACGTCTGGAACCCATGGACATCACCAAACGCTGGGTTTCCTCCTTTGTGATGCTTTGCCAGGCCTTTATTGCAGCGGTCTTCAGTTGTTGCTTGTTTGTGGGTCTTTCTGCCTTAAGTTTAGTCTTAAGCAAGTGAAATGCATGCTCGATCAGGTTGAGATCTGGTGATTGACTTGGCCATTGCAGAATATTCCACTTCTTTGCCTTAAAAACTCCTCGGTTGCTTTCGCAGTATGTTCTGTGTCATTGTCCATCTGTACTGTGAAGCGACGTCCAATCAACCTTGCTGCATTTGGTTGAATCTGAGCAGAAAGTAAATCCCTGAATACTTCAGAATTCATCCGGCTGCTTCTGTCTTCAGTCACATCATCAATAAACACTAGTGACCCAGTGCCTTTGGCAGCCATGCATGCCCACGCCATCACACTGCCTCCACCATGTTTTATAGAGGATGTGGTGTGCTTTGGATCATGAGCCGTTCCAATCCTTCTCCATACTTTCTTCCTCCCATCATTCTGGTACAGGTTGGTCTTAGTTCCATCTATCCAAAGAATGCTGTTCCAGAACTGGGCTGCTTCTTTACATGTTGTTTGGCAAAGTCTAATCTGGACTTTCTATTTTTGAGCCTGATTAATGGTTTGCACCTTGTGGAGACCCCTCTGTATTTGCTCTCATGAAGTCTTCTCTTTATGGTAGACTTAGATACTGATACACCTACTTCCAGGAGAAAGTTCTTCACTTGGGTAGATGTTGTGAAGGGGTTTTTCTTCACCATGGAAAAGGTTCTGCGATCATCCACCACTGTTCTCTTCCGTGGACGTCCAGGCCTTTTGGAGTTCACAAAATCACCAGTGTGCCTTTTTTTTTCAAGAATGTACCAAACTCTTGATTTGGCCACTCCTAACATTTGTGCTATCTCTCTGATGGATTTCTTAAATTTTTTTCAGCCTAGCGATGGTCGGTTTCACTTGCATTGAGAGCCCCTTTGACCTCATGTTGTGGGTTCACAGCAACAGTTTCCAAATGCAAATGCCACACCTGGAATCAACGCCAGACCTTTTACCTGCTTAATTGATGATGGATTAACGAGGGAATAGCCCATGCAGCCCATTAAATAGCTTTTGAGATAATTGTCCAACTACCTTTGGTCCCTTGAAAAAGAGGCAGCTACACATTAAAGAGTTGTAATTCCTAAACCCTCCTTCAATTTAGGATCTGAATACCCTCAAATTAAAGCTGAGAGTCGGCACTTCAAGCCCATATTGATTATATAACTGGATATTCAATATGTTTTGGTAAACAGCTAAAATTCCAAAACTTGTGTCACTGTCCAAATAATTTTGAACCTAACTGTATATATTATGTATATGGCCTGCTTCTGGCATAATCAGAGGGCCCTAGTAATTTTATTGTATGGGGCCACAACATTTCTGAAAGCAGCCGTGCGTAGGCCACTTACTCTTGTTAACGTTCAAAGGCAAATTCTTTTAACAACCTGTTGAATGTTCCGCTAATTATACAATTTTCTATTTAGAAAGGAAATCTCTCAAACATCAATGGAGCATGTGGGGTCCCTACTTCTCCTGGGACTTTTTATAGGTAAGAATATGTTGTTTAGCTGCTATATTCAAACATAGAGCAAAATATGAGCAGGAAGTAAACACAAATTTCACAGAATCATCAGTTAGTATAAAATATTTTTCCGTATTAAAATTGAATAATCTGTGTCTTAAACAAAATTTCCTGTTTTTACGATAATCATGTTTTGCGTGCTTGCATGGTTTTTAGCTTTGGTGCTGGTATTGAAATGGCAAATTGTATGATGCCCAGTGCTGATAAATATATCTTCTTAGGCTGTGTTCACACAGGGCAGATACGCTGCGTAAAAGCACGCAGCGTATCCGCCCTGTGTGCCGCAGGAAATGATGGACGAAAAAGCACACCAAACTGTGGTGCAGTTATTTGCCCGGAATGTCAGCTGCGGAAAACTGCTGCATTAACCGGCCTTCTAGCTGGCCGGCCTCCTGGGATGACGTCTCATCCCAGGAGACCGCTGCAGCCTGTGATTGGCTGCAGCGGCAGTCACATGGGATGAAGAGTCATCCCAGGAGGCCGGCCCTCTGACGTCATCCAGGCCGGCATCCTGTGATGACGTTTCATCCACGTGACTGCTGCTACAGCCTGTGATTGGCTGCAGCGGCGGTCACACGGAATGAAGCGTCAGCCCAGGAGGCCGGCATGGAGGAAGAAGCACAAATTCCTATGTAAGTATAGTGGTTTTTTTTATTCAGAGCTGCGTTTTTTGTGGTGGATTTTCTGCGAACCCGCCGCAAATAACCAAAAACTGCTATTTGTTACAGGTTTTACCTCCCCATTGAATTCAATGGGGAAAATCTGCAGCAAATATGCAGCGATTACGCAAATACATTTGAGATGCTGTGGAATAAAATTCCACACCGCAGGTACATTTCTGAGCTTTTTTTCCGCTCAGTATTTACGCAGCGTGTGGATGAGATTTGTTCAATCTCATCCACTTTGCTGCTACTATATTCTGCTGCGTTTTTCCATCTGCTATTCTGGACGGAAAAAACTTAGCAATTCCGCTACGTGTGGACAAGCTCTTAAGGTAGAAATGTTGACTTCTACCTGTTCATCATCATGCTTGGTCTGTTACGTTGAGAATGTGACTGGCTCCTACTTTAGCAGCCGTAACTCCGACTCCAGTTGGTTATCACCTCGCAACAGTGGGTTTACAAAATTAAGTAGCATAGCTGTATAAACACAACATAAGTAAAAATTCTTCTAAACTCAAAAACACTCTATACCTTCCTTCACCTTCACTTTTTGGTACAAATAAATCAACCATACTGGAAACCAAAAGTAGAAGGCACAGGTGTAACGTAAAGCTCCTGGGCCCCAATGTAAAATCGGTAACATGGGTGACATCTACCTTATGCCATGTATAATACTGGTTGCTTCTTATATGACAAAGGAGCTTCTTACACATATTGGGCAGATTTACTTACCTATCCGTTGTTGCATAGTGCATAGTGCCAAATCAATTCCAGCGACAGTATTGTTAGATCTGCCCCATATACTGTAGGCACATACTATGCTGAAAAGTCTAATATTTGCATGCAAATTAATTTGTTGATTTGAGATGAAATCCTTTATTATCTATGTTATTTCATGTTATGCTATGAAGGTCTCATTGGATATCCAGAATCTGCTATGGGAGTTCCTTTAACTGCTTCTGTGTCCCCAAATTGGCCTCCTCATACTGCTCAAGACTTGGTGTTACTATTGCAGGGCATAGACCCTCACTGCCTAGAGAACGAACAGACAATCTCATTGGCACTTAAAAGGTTGAGACAACTTCTTGTATTCATACCTCAGCTCATCGCAGGTGGAAGCCCTACAGACTGGCTTTATGGAACATTAAACACACTCTTAAATACAAGCAGCACTCAAGGTAAGAAGATGGGAGAAATTACTTGTTTGTATTTCAAAAGGTGAAGACATCAGTTTTGATGTAATAAAGTCAGTGTAATGAAGTATATTTGAAGGCATGTAAGCAGGCCAAGATTGAGTTCAGCTGAAAAGAAATAAAGAGTATATTCACTCGCGGCAGATTTGTTGGCGCTTTCATGTGAATGGGGCTTGTAGAAATTCATGTGCTTGCCGCCAAAATAAACTCATTCAGATGGCTTAAACTGATTTTCAGATTTTCTGCAACAAATCTGCCACGTAAGATTTCACCCAAAGTCAGGTCCCCAATTCCCTGCTGAAACAGTATCATTGTAACAGAACTTCTCTGTTGAGCTGGTCCAGTCATGATATTTAATGAGAACAGCCTGGCACCTTTATGACATAAAAGATTAAAAACCATGGACACATATTCCCTGATTTTCTTTATTGTTCATTTGCATCCTAAATGCTAAATGAAACAACTTTATAAATAGTCTTCATTAAACATTTCCTCCCATTTTGCTTTTGTAGTGTCTGTTCCCTCTCTCTGCTCAACTTAAGAGAGCAGACACAGGCAGCATCAGTGTCTGTGTGAGTACAGGGGATGCGAGATCACAAAGCGGCTGTAAAGAAATAAGAAAACAGTACAGGAATTAAGCAGTGCTAGTACATGGGAGACAGAGAAAAACGAACAAAAGTAGAGGATCCAGCGCAATCATTTAAAATAGAACATGGTTCCAATTTTATTGGGATATTTAAAACAAGATGAATCCCGAGTGTGGTGTTTAGAGATAGGTAGATAGGTGCCTACGCGTTTCAGACGCTCTACACGTCCTTCCTCATGGCTTTCTTTTCCCTGAGTAACAAACTAACTAGAAGAGGTTTATATCCGGTTGTCTACAGGTGATAATTAACATTGATTCAGCAAGGTGATGCTGTCCAACATAATGATTTTTAGACACAAGAGGGCGCACAACTGACTTAGACTATTTGTGAATGAGAAGTATCCAGCGTAGCGGAGCTGTCCAGCAGAGTGGTACTGAAACAGAACGTCGCTAATGAATTATACCTTATTTCATAGTAAATATCATATTTGCAATATGGTTGTTGAAATTGCTGTCCATGATAGTAAAGAATACAAAAATAGTTAAGTTGTGGTCTATGTTGGTATATAGAATGAAAACATTTGACTTGTATTTATGGGACTGTCGGATATAAACCTCACATCAAGAATTTTAAAAGATAACTGTAATAGGCTAAAAAATAAATTTTTTGAACAATTTAAGATAAGGTCTGAACTGGAATAAATTATTGCTATTCGGAATTATAACAATGGTACATCAACAGGGAATTGACTTGCTTCTTATATATTCTATGACTATGGAAGTTACATATTGTGTACATATAATTATATACCTGACAGGTTAGTATGGCAGGTTAACTTTGCTCTTATATATTCTATAATCCTGAAAATGGCATATTATATACAGACAAATATATCCCGACAAATCAACGTGACTATTTTAACACCATTGAGGTTACAGTACTGCTCTGTTGGTGAATGGTTTAATAGGTATCTAATTTAATTGATTATTTTGTATCATTTATTTTGATTAAAAATGAAACATAAGTTCTTTTCTTAAATTTAGCCCACCGGGAACCCTAGTTTTTAGGGTGAAAATCCAGTAGGCTTCTCGTGATAGAATTTTATGTTTGATATTTCCCCCTCTGGTTGGCATTCTGACTTTTTCTATGGCATAACATTTTAGGCTTGTGGTGGATCTGTTATGATGGGTTATAAAATGTCTTGCAACATTGGAAATGTTTGCAATATTGGGGTTCTTTATGTAACCCAGATGTTCTAGTATTCTCACTTTGAATTTGCGGCTAGTACATCCAATATACATAAGATTGCATACATTGCACTCTATGATGTATATTAGTGCTTCACTATTACAATTAATGTGATTTTGAATTGTAAAGATGGTTGTATTGTCTGAATCTTTGAAGATTTTAGTAGGTTTGACATATGAGCAAACTTTACAAGGATGTGAGCCGCATCTAAAAAAACCTGCATAATGAAGCCAAGTAGGTTTTGATATGTTAGAAGAGAAGACAGAGGGAGATAGAACGTCACCCAAAGACGGGGCTTTTCTTGATACTATTTGGCATCCATCCTTAAGGATATCTGATAAAATATCATCTTCCATAAGGATGACTACATTTTTCTGAACAATTTTCTTAATTGCATTAAACTGAGTACTATATTGTAACACCAAGGTTGGTGTATTTCGAATGGTATCTTTATTGCATTTTGGCTCTGGTAGTGAATCTCTAGGTTTATTTTCTACGATGGAGGATGCTCTTTTTAGGGTCCACTCTGGGTACCCTCTCTTTCGTAGTCTCCTTTGAATTTGTTGTTGTTCCACCCTATAATTGATATCATTACTGCAGTTTCTTTTTGCCCGATACATCTCACCTACAGGAATTGATGATATCGTTTGTTTTGGGTGGCTACTTGTTGCATGCAGGATGGTATTTCCTGAGATGGTTTTGCGGTAGGTTTTGGTGTTGATTATTTCTCCTACTTGGCCTGTCAATTCTAGATCTAGAAACTAGATTGTATTTTTTTGTACCAAATGGGTAAATTTTTAATTTAATTGATTATCATTCATGAAAAGTATGAAATTAGGGATATCAGATGCATTTCCTTGCCATATAAATAGCAGGTCATCTATGTATCTTGAATACCAATTAATGGATCTGCCAAAAGGATTAATACTGGAGAAAATAAAGAGTTCCTCCCACCATGCCATAACGAGGTTTGCCAGAGAAGGGGAGAACTTAGCTCCCATTGATACTCCTTTGAGTTGCAAATAAAATATACCATCGAATTTGAAAAAGTTATGAGTCATAAGAAATGTTAGGACTTCGAGTATGAAGGATTGTAGCTCGTAACTGTAGGTG
This sequence comes from Rhinoderma darwinii, assembly GCF_050947455.1. Classification (NCBI taxonomy): domain Eukaryota; kingdom Metazoa; phylum Chordata; class Amphibia; order Anura; family Rhinodermatidae; genus Rhinoderma; species Rhinoderma darwinii. The sequence goes on from NW_027464558.1 coordinate 79,793, forward strand.
CTGTGTCTGTGTAAAAGATGTCCTAGTGCCCTTTGAGCTATATGATGAGGAATACTGGTGTAAATCCGAGCTTTTATCCTTTGACATCCAGGACCGATTCCATGGACAGGTTCCAATGGGCAATCGAAAAAGATCTCCAACTATTGTCCGAAAATACAAAGCACTGTAAAAGGGACTATAACATCTCTAAAGCTCTCAATATGGCAAAAAAATCGTTGAAAGATAATAATGATATTGTTATCAAAATGTCAGATAAGAGGGGCAGTATTACCGTATTGGATAGGGAAATGTATCAAACTCAAATTTTAAAGCTCTTAGGAGATACAGATACATATAAAAAATCAACATGTAATCCAACTAGCATGTTCCAAAGGAAGCTAGACAAAGTTATAAATGATGGCTTGAACAGTGGTGTACTAACAAAAAAACAATCAGAGTATATCATTGTTCAATGCCCTGCTATCCCAATTATGCACACATTACCTAAAACACACAAAGGTATAATACCTCCTCCTATGCGTCCCATAGTGCCAGGGATAGGTTCAATGACAGAAAAGCTCTCAGAATGGCTAGACTCCTTGCTACCACCTTTAGCAGTAAAAACTCCTGGTTACCTACGTGACACCAGGGATGTCTTAAGCTCATTTGCTAATAAAGAGTGGGAGAAATAATTTATATGGCTGAGCTGTGACGTGACCTCCCTTTACACCAGTATTCCTCATCATATAGCTCAAAGGGCACTAGGACATCTTTTACACAGACACAGCACCTACAGTTACGAGCTACAATCCTTCATACTCGAAGTCCTTACATTCGATGGTATATTTTATTTGCAACTCAAAGGAGTATAAATGGGAGCTAAGTTCTCCCCTTCTCTGGCAAACCTCGTTATGGCATGGTGGGAGGAACTCTTTATTTTCTCCAGTATTAATCCTTTTGGCAGATCCATTAATTGGTATTCAAGATACATAGATGACCTGCTATTTATATGGCAAGGAAATGCATCTGATATCCCTAATTTCATACTTTTCATGAATGATAATCAATTAAATTAAAAATTTACCCATTTGGTACAAAAAAATACAATCTAGTTTCTAGATCTAGAATTGACAGGCCAAGTAGGAGAAATAATCAACACCAAAACCTACCGCAAACCCATCTCAGGAAATACCATCCTGCATGCAACAAGTAGCCACCCAAAACAAACGATATCATCAATTCCTGTAGGTGAGATGTATCGGGCAAAAAGAAACTGCAGTAATGATATCAATTATAGGGTGGAACAACAACAAATTCAAAGGAGACTACGAAAGAGAGGGTACCCAGAGTGGACCCTAAAAAGAGCATCCTCCATCGTAGAAAATAAACCTAGAGATTCACTACTAGAGCCAAGATGCAATAAAGATACCATTCGAAATACACCAACCTTGGTGTTACAATATAGTACTCAGTTTAATGCAATTAAGAAAATTGTTCAGAAAAATTTAGTCATCCTTATGGAAGATGATATTTTATCAGATATCCTTAAGGATGGATGCCAAATAGTATCAAGAAAAGCCCCGTCTTTGGGTGACGTTCTATCTCCCTCTGTCTTCTCTTCTAACATATTAAGACAACAACTTAACTATTTTTGTATTCTTTACTATCATGGACAGCAATTTCAACAACCATATTGCAAATATGATATTTACTATGAAATAAGGTATAATTCATTAGTGACGTTCTGTTTCAGCACCATTCTGCTGGACAGCTCCACTACGCTGGATACTTCTCATTCACAAATAGTCTAAGTCAGTTGTGCGCCCTCTTGTGTCTAAAAATCATTATGTTGGACAGCATCACCTTGCTGAATCAATGTTAATTATCACCTGTAGACAACCGGATATAAACCTCTTCTAGTTAGTTTGTTACTCAGGGAAAAGAAAGCCATGAGGAAGGACGTGTAGAGCGTCTGAAACGCGTAGGCACCTATCTACCTATCTCTAAAGACCACACTCGGGATTCATCTTGTTTTAAATATCCCAATAAAATTGGAACCATGTTCTATTTTAAATGATTGCGCTGGATCCTCTACTTTTGTTTGTTTTTCTCTGTCTTCAATACCGTGAGCCGTCACGGAGATCCAGGCGCAGAGCGCAGAAAACCTGCATTCAAGGTGAGCTGGAGGATCCCTCCCACAGTTCCATTAGTACATGGGAGCTTTGGGAGCTTGGGAAGGCATCCTGGATTCACAGAACACATGTCCAGCATGTGTTACTGGGAAGGACATGCCCATATGAGCCAAGTCGAAAACTAGGATCAGGTTGCAAACTTCATATCAGGGTGTCTGAAAATGAATTAAAGGGGTTGTTCGGGAATACATTTTATTAAAATGTTAACTTAATTAGTCATATTTAATAACATTTCTAATATAGTGTGTACTTACCTGTGCCAGCGTTCTCCTGTTCTGATCTGCCGTCACGTGACCCAGGGTAAATTTTTTATTTCCTGTGAGGTACCGTGTCTTTGCTCAGCCAGCACTTCCGGTTGAGAAAGGCACGGCGCGTCATCAACTAGATTTCCAGGCAGTGGGCCAGGCGGATGTTTCATGAGCTCTTCAGAGCTCCGCCTCCTCTGGTCCCGCCACCTGTAGATGTAGTTGATGACCCGCCATGTCTTTACACAGCAGGAAGTGCTGGCTGAGCAAAGACACGGGGCGTCATCAATCATAGTACACGCCCCATCCTCCTCCTGTCTCGTCGTCCACGCCTCCTCCTCCTCCTTCTTCACTTTTGGAGCTCCCGCACTCAAGTGTATGTGAGAAGGAGGAGGAGCGGAATCCCTAATCCGTGGCCGGGGATTACGCTCTAGGAGAAGTCCCTGACTTTTCCTGGAGCGGTCCCCTACTCCTGAAACGGAATCCCCGGACACAGCGCCCGACGATGTGGCCGGGGATTCTGCTCCAGGAGAAGTCCCTACCTTCACTGTCCATATATGGACACAGTAACGTCATGGACTTCTGAAGCGGAATCCCCACCGCTGTGGCCGGGGATTCCGCTCTAGGAGAAGTCCCTGCCTTCACTGTCCATATATGGACACAGTGACGTCAGGGACTTCTGAAGCGGAATCCCCACCGCTGTGGCCGGAGATTCCGATCCAGGAGAAGTCCTTCACTTCACTGTCCATATATGGACAGTGAAGTGAGGGACTTCTCCTGGAGCCTTCCCCTACAGGAAGGGGGGTGACTATGTACAAGGGGACTTTGTGGCATTACCTACAGGTGGGCCGTGTGGCATTACCTACAGGGGGGGGCAGTGTGGCATTACCTACAGGGGGGGCTGTGTGGCATTACCTACAGGGTGGCCATGTGGCATTACCTACAGGGGGCTGTGCGGCATTACCTACAGGGGGCTGTGCGGAATTGTTTACAGGGGGCTGTGTGGCATTGCTTACAGGGGCGCTGTGTGGCATTGCTTACATGGGGGCTGTGTGGCACTACCTACAGGGGGGCTATGCGACACTACATACAGGGGGGCTGTGTGGCACTACCTACAGGGGGGGTGTGGCATTACCTAGAGGGGGGCTGTGTGGCATTGCTTACAGGGGAGCTGTGTGGCACTACCTACAAGTGGAGCTGTGTGGCATTACCTTCAGGGGGGGCTGTGTGGCATTACCTACAGGGGCTGTGGCAGTATCTATAGAAGGTAGTGTGTGGCATTATCTACAGAGGGCAGTGTGTGGCAGTATCTACAGAGGGCAGTGTGTGGCAGTATCTACAGAGGGCAGTGTGTGGCAGAAAATTTACAAATGAAATTGAAACGGATGCAAAACGGCCGAGAAAAACGGACCAAAACCGCTGTTTTTATCGGCTGACACTCGGACCCTGTCGTGTGAATAGAGCGTAAAGTTAGTGGATGTCTCTACGCAGTCGGAAGTGCTGTCTTAGCAAAGACATGGAGCGTCATCAATCATAGAGCACTCCCCCCTCCTCCTATGTCGTCGTCCACACCTCCTCCTCCTTCACTCTAGGATTTTCTGCGCTGCCTGGCCGCCTTGTCTCTCCTCTAACACGCCCCCTTCTATGCCTATGTGTATGTATGTATGTATGTATGTATGTATATATACACACACATATGCATATATATATAACAGGATGAGGTTATATTGCTTGATCTGTGTGTGTGTATATATAAATATATATATATATATATAGTAAATAATAGTGAGAGACACTTACATACATTTATAGTAAATTATGTTAAAAAAAAAAGTTTTACCATTGTTGGAGTAGTGTTTGGCGTTTGATTCACTGTAAGGCCCTGTTCACACAGAGTTTTTTGCAGGCAGAAAATTCTGCCTAAAAATTCTGTCTGGAATTTTGAGGCCGATTTTGATCTGCCTGCACGTCATTTGCCACGTTTTTCACAGCGTTTTTTGGCCGCAGTCATTGAGCGCCACAGGCAAAAACGCTTTCTCTGCCTCCCATGTCAATGGGACGTCAGAGGAGTAAACGCCCAAAGATAGGGCATCTCGCTTCTTTTTCCCGCGAGCTGGTTTTACCGATCGCGGGAAGAAACATGAGGCATGTTCTGTTCATGTTTTGACGTAGAAACCGCATCAAAAAACGCGCCAAAAAGGTCAGAAAACTTCTTCTATTGATTTAAATGGGAGGTGTAGGCGTTTTTTTCCTGTGGGCGGTAAAACCGGTTAGCGGAAAAAAGAAGCGACAATCCCCATCTCTGGGCGTTTAAATCTCTGACGTACCATTGACATGGGAGGCAGAGAAAGCGTTTTTCGCTGCCTTTTGGCCCGCGGCGCTCAATGGCAAAAAATGCGGCAAGTGGCGTGCAGGCTGGTCAAAATCTGCTTCAAAATTCAAGACAGAATTTTGAGACATAATTTTCTGGCAGCAAAAAACTCAGTGTGAACAGGGCCTAATATAGGATCTCTTGGAACAGATCCAGCAGCAGGTGCGGAAAATGTGCTGACTGGATTGTGTGTACCAAGATGTCTGACATAGGTGGAGTGGGCAGACTTACATTTATCAGGCTGTAAGAGGGGCGGGGGAGGGAGATGGGTGCCTGTACTTAGATAAGGGATAGATGGAGGCACAAAGGATAATGATGATTATTAGTGTGTAGGACAGCGTGTAGGGAGGGAGCTGCCTGGAATTAGAGCAGGGAAGAACCTGTGAACATTGGTGGGGTGTGGCAGAATGCAAATAGCTGAGGTGCTTTGGAGGAAGGGCGGGGGGATGCAACTGTCTCCTCAGATGCAGCAGGGGATCATGGGTATGGTGGGTTACAAGACAGGAAACAGACAGTAAGGGATGTAAACAAACAGCAAGGGATGTAAACAAACAGAAAGAGCAGCAGTGACGATGGAAATAAAACAAAAACTGGTTAGAAGTTTAATAGGGGGTATTAGGGAAGGCAAATCAAGGCTGGGGGACACTTTTTTGATTTTTTTTTCCTGGACAACCCCTTTAAGTAATGAAGCTTGCAGCCTGGTACGGTACAAAAGATTCCTATGGACCATAAAGGGTGGACCATCAGAAAAATTGGAACATCAATGAAGGATTTTCCAGTGAGCCATGATAAGGGTGCAATAGACAGGCACCTCACGCTTATTTGGCGTGAGAAAGTTATCCCTTATTCACATGGCTTTTCTCGGCTGATTTGCATACGTGCGGGACCCGTGTTCACAGCTCCCTCATAGACGAGTCTATTGAGGGATCCATGAAAACAGACAAAAATAGGACATGTCCTATTTTTTTCATGGGCCGTTCAAACAGTCCATTAAAAAAAACGCTGTGTGAATAGCCCCATAGAAACACATTGGTTTTTAGGTAGCTGTGTGACGGACGTTTTCACAGTTTGTGTGAATAAGGCGTAAGGGGCTTATATAATGTTGTTACACAGGGGATCTCTGCTGTCTCTGTTTGCCCTTGATGTGAAATATCACTGGTGTTTTTCAATAAATACAATTTTTTTATCAAGGAGATAACTAGATGCTCAGGTAATGTGGACCTCCAGGATCCCAGTGAAAAATTTGTAACAGGTCCTACCACCTACCATGTGCCATTTATAATACTGGTGTCTTCGTATATAGCCTTTAGGCCCCCTTAGTCATCAAGGCCCCTGGTACAACTGCAACCTCCGCACCCCCTATAGCTATGCATCTGGAGGTGCCAGGCTATACTTATCGAATATTGTTCCTAGAATGGATTAACTATTCCTGGCCATCTTGATCCTTATTCCACCAGGACTACCTTTATTTTTGTGACATACAAAGGAACAAGGAGGGTGGAGCTGGGTGGGGAGTGGAGGGGTCTCAGAGCTGCCAGGAGGGATTTGATTGGTGATGATGTAATCCTGCAGTTCACAGGAAGTCAGTCACACAGGAGAAACTGACCTCCTGTTCACACATGATTGCATGGTCTATTTTGGTGGTCAGACTGTGATCACATGACACAGCTGTCCATAATAAAGCGTTCAATATGTATAGATGCAACTGACCTGGGAAGACACAAATGACAATGCTAGAATATTGCCAGTGAGTTAGGATGATATGAGCAGAAGAACAATTTGCCGGAGTGCTTCTTTAATCTAAGTGAAAAGATGCAAAAGAGACTCTGAGGTTACTACATCTGTTAATGCTGTGCCTTGTGCAGTCTAAATAATAAATTGAGGCCTGTAAATGTCAAGATTATGGTCTAAAGGCTGAACATCTAAACTTCAACATCTTGTGTTCTTCTCTTTCAGGAGATCTGAAGCACCTTTTGTTATGGTAAATAACGACTGTCAAAATCCTTATACTTAATGTCATTTTACTAAGGCTTCTGATAGCTTTACATCTAAGTTTATGTAATCATTCATTATTTATTTATTTTTTAATGTTTCCTTGGGGTCCCTGCACTCAACTTGTCTTATTTGTGTTTTATTACAGGGGTATGTCTCAGAATCTGAGCTGGGGCTTTCTTAATTTGCCACTGGTCACACCACCTTCTATCCAATCGCAGATTCTTGGTGTCTCCATGAAATCTGACCTCCCAACTTTCTTGAAAATCTGCTCTGATCGCTTGTTTCCTGCATTGAACAATGTATGCAACTCTATGTATCATTCCATTAGCGGGAGCCTGCAATCCCTGTGCTTGGTTCTCACATCTTCTCAGTCAACTCAAATGGACACTCAGTTCTGTACAACGTTCTTCTCATTATTGTCGGATATTCTTAGTGACCAATGCAATAACAGGACGGTTAGAGCTGTGAGATCTGCCACTGTCAGCTGTGCTTATGAAACATGGTATAATTCAAGCACAGTGTCCCCTTCTGATGTGTCTACATGTAGTGAAAGCGACCGAGAACAGTTCATTCGCTCAGTTTGTGGAGATCAGAAGCTTCTAAATCAACTTGCCAGCCAGTCAGCTAATAATTGGCTGCTAGGATTTTGTTCATACAATACCAATCCTGCAAATATATGTCACTATGTTTCCTGGGAAGGCAATGTTGTCACCGCTTTTTCAGTTGCCTATTGCTGGCTCAATGATCAAGATCAGTTCACATCATTTCTCTGCTCAAATCCAAATGTATTGGATCAACTAAAAGCAAATGTGGACAATCAATGGCTTGACCCAACCTGTGTAACGGTACCACCAACGAACGTAGCCAGTACATATCTTGTACAGGAACTCTGCAACTATGAGCAATGGCCTTTCCAGATAGTAAATCCTTCCACTGTGGCCTTCTGTGTGGAGACAGATGGGGATCGTTTCACACAGAATGTTTGTAGATCTCTTAAGGTTCTCCAAAAACTGCTCACCGATGAATCCAATTCATGGCTTGGTATTCTGTGTCAAAATGTTATGCCAGTTCCTTCAGAAAAAGAGTGTAACTATACGTTGTGGCACAAGACCGACAATGGTACCCAGTCTGAATTACTTGTGGATCCATCTATAGTTGCTTATTGTAGCCAAGTGGAGGAGACCCAGTTTTTATTGTATGTGTGTAACAATCCAAGTCTGCTCCTTACTCTGACCAAAGATACAAACAATAGTTGCAGTTTTGTATAAATCGTGTTTGTAATTACACAACATGGGACTCTAGTAGTCCCACGTCTTCAGCTGTGGACTTATGTTGGCTAATTGACCAACAGCAACTAAATTCATACCTTTGTAGTCACAAAACTTTTCTCCAGAACACTGAGCTAATTGGGAAGTCAAATATCTCGTGTACTGGGAATAGCACAAACCAAACCGTCTGTAGTTACAACCTATGGAATCTAACTGATCTGAACCCATCAGTATTGGGTTACTGTGCAGTACAAGATGCGACGCACTTTCAGACATATATTTGTGGGAATTCCTTTCTTGTAAAATTACTCAAAAATAACACAGAAACGAGTTGGGTAGCAATATTTTGCAACGCGGAGATTACCGGTAACATCTCCAACTGTACAGATTCTCTGCTAAACATCCATTTCCAGTCCTGTCTGAACTGTAATAAAACTGAACTAGAAAAAATATTCCTTTCAGTTTGCAATAATCACAATCTAGTTCGAGTTCTGACTCTCTTCTGGAATTCTTCAACACTTATAAAAAAGTTCATTGTGTGGAGTCTGTGTGAGTATTCCTCCTGGGGGACCGGGAGTCCTCCACCATTTCTAGTGTCATATTGTTGGAGATTTGACAATGTAACACTCTCAGATTTTTTATGCAATCATTTTCAGTTTTATGATAAGTTGTTTCAAGAAACCTCTATTCAAGAAGCGCCAACCTGTGACCGAAATAAGACATGTCGCTATTCAACATGGGATTTAACAACTCTACAGATTTCCTTGGTAAAATATTGTGCTGACTGGGATGCTCAGGGCTCTATGCAGTACATTTGCCTGAATAGCACCGTCCTGAAATACTTAAGTGAAAACCAAAACCTGACCTGGGTTAAATCTTTCTGTTTTGGCTCCATCTCACCACCTAAAACATCAGATCTCTGCAATTATGGAAAGTGGCTCCCTGGTGCAGAAGGGTGGATGGGGTCGGTAGACTTCTCTACAGTGTATTTATGCAGCAAAAATGATACAATGAGTTTTATGATGACTGTGTGCAATAATTCCCGGACTCTGGGGGCCATCAGTGAAGGTCCAGCTCTTACATGGACGCTGAATTTGTGTTACAAGTTAAGTACTTCTAATGTCTTAACACAAATGCTGGTATGGGATGTATGTGACTATTCACAAACCATGACCTTCACTCCATTAATGGTGGAATTCTGCTGGTCGTATGATCAGGAAAACTTCTTTAATTACCTTTGCTCCAATTTAACCTTTTACACTCTAATCAAAACACAGCCACAAAACTTCTGGTTAAAGCCCATGTGTACCCCTCTTGTCCCTACATCAGTTTCCGGGGTTCCGAATTACTCCCTTGTGCAATGTCACAACCAATATTCAAATGTAACCAATCTGGATATTTCTTTGATAAAATTTTGTGCCGCGTATGATCAGGATATATTTTTAAACACATTCTGCAATGCAACAACATCCCAAAAAGAAAATGGCAGCTGTTCATGGGGTAATAAATTATGCTCTTATTACAGCTGGCATGGGGCCTATGTTCATCCAGTGGTAGTGAAGGCTTGTTGGGCAACAGATCTGTTGAACTTTATCACAGGTGTGTGCTTAGATCCAACTCTTTTCTCTCAGTTGTCTCTATATTCTGAAAACTCATGGCTCAGACCTGTATGCGGTTCCCAAAGTGAAAACCAGTTGGAGAATTTAGTGAAAGCTGTGTGCAGATACAAGGAGTGGGGGAACATATCCTCTGTGCCTGGCTCTATAGGAGCTTTCTGCAATACCTACAATCATGAGCTATACCTGCATAGTATATGTGACAGCCAAAAGGAGGCAATTTGCAATGACACCATTGAATTATGGACGGATCAAAACCATGACTGTAATTATGCCAACTGGGAAACAGGATCCTTGGTTCTTGGCCAGTCTCTAATGTGTTGGGTACTAGAAAAAGAAAACTTCACGACCCATGTGTGTTCACAGTCAAGCCTGCTATCAAAGCTTTCTAATGATCCAAGGACCTCATGGATAACCTACATATGTTCTACGACCAATGTGTTGAATGAGACAGATGCCTGTCTCTCTGAGAATGATAAGAGGCAGCTTCAGTGGAATTGCAGTGTTGATCTCAGCAATGTATGTCCAGGGAATGGTCTCGTAGTGGCCAGTTTCCTCCCCATCGGTATCTGCTACCTACAAAATGCCACCCTCAATCTGCCAACTACCAGTATCACCACACTGTACACCCAAGCTGTGGACACCTCCATAATCCTCCTTCTTCTTCTAGCGGATATGCAAATCCTTTCTTTGTCAGATGTTTCTGGTATACAATTTCAAGTTCTGCATGCTATACTGAACGTCATCTCCCAAGAAACACTGCAAAAAAAACAGAAGACAGAACTTCTACAGACATTTGGGGTTGGTTCACTTATTTTACATAATAACATTTCATATATTTTTGGATAATTCCATTTTAGTAATTGTGATAAATTTCGAAATGTCAGATTTGATCAATGTTTATTAAAAAAAAAAAAAAAAAAATCAGGTTAAGCAACGTAATTGCTAGAATTTCATTGGTTATTCAATATTCACAGATTGTATGCACACCTAAAAATGAATTACCCCCAAGTCACCCTAAGTGATTGCCTAAGGCCATCTGTATATATTCTAGAATTTGGATTGCCATATGAATGGGCCTTATACAGCAATAGTTACTCAATGCTTGCATATCAAGTAACTGGTGACCACAAGAAAGTTTTGGGTCATATATAACTACAGGCTGATGAATAATAGGCTAAATGGAACAAGAAAAGATACATTCATATAGTATTCACAGTTTGTCGAATTCTTCTATTTACAGAATACACTGCTTCTCCTCATAGAAGAACAATCAATATCCCAGTCCTGGACCATTATTGAAGTATGTTAAATGTTCAATTACTAATGAAAAGTCACCTATCACTGAAAAGGCAAAACTATAAAACTTAAAGGGGTAGTCCGGTTTTTATGTGTTTAATATATTTTTTTATTTATAGAATAGGAAATCATACAGTTTTCTAATATACATGTAGTTTAAATTCCGCTGATATACATTTCTTATATCAGTGCGATAGCCTCTGTCTAAAACAAAAAATGGTATAGCCCGCAGATTAGTCCATAGAAATGCATCCATAGGATAACTGAATGGACTAAACATGGTGTCAGTCATGTGACCCACCACCCACACATCATGTGACCACTGGCATTCAGGTAACACTTTCCAGGTAACTAGCAGGCTAGTAGTATTTTACTGAGTAATGTAAATTATTTCTACCGGCAGCAGCGTCTCATCATGTCGGTCAGTGTCTGTGTAGGAGCAGCTCTTAAAGGACCAGTGTCACGAAAAAAAATGTTTTTAGGTCAATTTGACTTTAGTGTGTTATTAAACATTTTTTTATTTATTTGTGTGTTTGTGTTTTACTTATTTTTTTTTTTTCACATTTTCTTCCCTATGGGGGCTGCCATTTTTTTTTCCATTTCTGTATGTGTCGATTAACGACACATACAGACATGGAATATGGCACATACAGTCCCATAGTGAATGCGAACGGGGCCCGTTCCATCCACTATGCTGTACGCCATCTGTGTGGGAACGGCACATGCGCCGCTCCCACACAGTCCAAGTTGAACTGTGCAACGTCCGGCGCCATTTTCCTGTGGACCGGAAGTCGCGGCCGGACAGTAAGATTACTACTTCCGGTCGCGGCTTCCGGACTTGTGCACTAGGAGCGGCGGTAGCAGACGGAGCGGACGGACCGGAGGGAGCGGCGGCGGCAGGAGCAGGTAAGTTATTTCTATGTTTGTTCGTGTTTTAGTGTGTGTTTACTACTGTATGTAAACCTACTACACTGTGTGTTAGCTCAAAAAATGGCGACACACAGTGTAGGAGGTTTGACCGTTCAATCCCCTCGTTTCCCCCGGCACTAGCCAGGATAAAGGAGGGGGGGTTCTGAGAGCTCACTAGAGCGAGTGAGTTTTCTCAAATTTTGCAGCATAAAGCAATGTGGTTGCTTTACCACATGCAATGCTGCAATTTTTGGAATTGCTCCATCTAGTGACCAGCGCTGGGAAATATTATAAATTGAATCTAATTTATAATATTTCCTGACTCGTGAAAAAAATAAAAAAATTAGAACAATGTCTAATCACCTATACACTAACTGTTTAACTAAAAAAAAAAAATGTTTTTAGGTCAATTTGACTTTAGTGTGTTATTAAACATTTTTTTATTTATTTGTGTGTTTGTGTTTTACTTTTTTTATTTTTTCACTTTTTCTTCCCTATGGGGGCTGCCATTTTTTTTTCCATTTCTGTATGTGTCGATTAACGACACATACAGACATGGAATATGGCACATACAGTCCCATAGTGAATGCGAACGGGGCCCGTTCCATCCACTATGCTGTACGCCATCTGTGTGGGAACGGCGCATGCGCTGCTCCCACACAGTCCAAGTTGAACTGTGCAACGTCCGGCGCCATTTTCCTGTGGACCGGAATTCGCGGCCGGACAGTAAGATTACTACTTCCGGTTGCGGCTTCCGGACTTGTGCACTAGGAGCGGCGGTAGCAGACGGAGCAGGCGGACTAATTTATAATATTTCCTGACTCGTGAAAAAAATAAAAAAATTAGAACAATGTCTAATCAACTATACACTAACTGTTTAACTAAAAAAAAAAAAAAAAATGTTTTTTTAGCGACACATTACCTTTAAATAGTCTTCATGTCTTCTTTGTGTTTTTTTTTTTTTTACAGTTAACTTTATTAACTACATAACCATATCACTTAGAGACAGGCAGCCATTTTATATGTAAATACACGCACAGTGAAGTGGTTGTTCGTCATTATTCTACCATTACTCCTATTCATGTAGCCCAGGGATGTGTCTTCTATGTTAACAAATGTACATCATGTAACCCTGTTGCTAACTATATGCTAGGGGTCACATAATGTAGGGGGGGGGGTCACATGACGGACGCCATGTTTAATCCTATTCAGTTAGCCCATGGATGCATTACACAGGGATAATATGTGGTCTATACTATTCTACAGAAAGAGGGGCCTACTATACTGATATACAAAATGTATGTGAGCAGAATTTATAATACATGTATATCAGAAAACTGTATGATTTCCTATTCCATAAATAAATAATAATAAATCTAAAATAATTAAATGCGGACAACCCCCGTATTGTTTATGTCTGCAATTAAAAACAGCTCAACATAATTAATAGCTCATAAAAGCAGTTATAAAAATATCAGTCGCCAATGGTAGCTGATATAGATCAGGAATAGAAATGCACGATAAGGCATGTGCTAGGATAATCAACATATAAAGTCAATATCACATACCAAGATAATCAGTGTATAAACCCTATGAATAATAGCTCTCTCTAAATGGATATCACTCGATTACATTTGTAGCGCTCGGAGGAATTCAACATAGTACTTAATAGCTAATATAGCAAATGACCCCAAACTCCTCCTTGAATTATACACCTAAGCCCAGGTAAAATCATCGCACAAAAAAAGGTGGGACCGCAAAGGAACCTATTCCTGTAATGTGCCCAAAAGTCTATTTTGGCAGATGTAAATTTAAGGCATATTAAAACAATAATATACACAATATTAGGGACTAATGATAACAAATTTTTGGGACAATATTGTTTGTTTGTGCTTTACATTTTTATCAATCAAATTGGTCTTTAGGGCACATTAGTTCCTTTAGGGATACGATGTTCAGGACCACCCTTTCTGGGGATATTACTCTGCCTAGGTTGGGTGTGTAGTGCTAGGGTGAGTTCAGGGTCATTTGCTATATTGGCCGAATACTATGTTTAAGTACATAGTTACATAGTTACATAGTTACATAGTTAGTACAGCTGAAAAAAGACACCCCGAGCGATTCAAATGTAATTGAGTGATTTTATGATTTATCGATTATTTTGGGTTGTGTTTTATGCAGTATAATAAAAGTAAAATTTTCTAGTTTCGCTTTTTCATTGATGGGTTTGTTTTGTGGGCAAAGATTTTGTGATAGTTTATCTCAGTGATATATATTATTGAAAAGTATATACAGATAATGATTGGTCATCAAGATATCAAACATTTTATATTTGTTTCTACCAACAGATGCTATTCAATCTTACAGTGTCTGAACTAAAAGTGTGCATCTCCTCTCTTCAGCCCAAGTCTGCAAAATATTTCCTTAGCATCCTGTCACAGAACCAGACCTCCTTACAGGTATTCCTAAATATTACAAGCATATGCCTTCATTTTGTCAGCTTTTGTTACATATTGGTTGTTGCAATATGTAACAATAGCCTTTGGTACTTAGATCTTTTTTTTGCACAGCATGTCTATAGAAGTAAAAAGTTTGTGGTTTCTATGTAAATGTAGAAGTTAACATAAAATAGAGTTTTTTTTGTTGTTGTTGTCAGACTGGTAGCCTGGGCTCCGTCATACTTGTCAGGTGGCTGTCTCATGTCAGATACTTGTCACGGCCTGTCCCGTGAACCAGACCATAGCATCAGTGGTGTAACTATAGGCCCCCAGAGCAAATTTTGCACTTGCCCCTCCCGTCTTGCTTGGATGTGTTGGCCCTAGTGGCATTGCAAGTCTCAAAAACAACAGAGCTATAAGACATATCTATAAGTTATACAGTCATAAAGTTACCACATAATACCACTATCCACTATACAAGGAACAAATATTGCCATACTGTTACTAAACAAA
>NW_027464559.1:0-21850 GCF_050947455.1 Rhinoderma darwinii
GAATATATCTACTATAATACTGCTCCCTATATACAAGAATATAACTACTATAATACTGCCCCTATATACAAAAATATAACTACTATAATACTGCTCCTATATACAAGAATATAACTACTATAATACTGCCCCCTATATACAAGAATATAACTACTATAATACTGCCTCTATATACAAGAATATAACTACTATAATACTGCCTCCTATATACAAGAATATAACTACTATAATACTGCTCCCTATATACAAGACTATAACTACTATAAGGGCATGACCACACATGGCGGAATTCCTCCGCAACTGTCCGCATCAATGCCGCACAGAATCTGCGTTGCAGATTCTGCAGCGGATCTGCACAAAATGTGCAGAAAATTGATGCGGACTGGCCGCTGCGGACTGCAGGAAAAGTGCTTCTCTTCTCCCTATTCAGTGCAGGATAGAGAGAAGGGACAGCACTTTCCCTAGTGAAAGTCAAAGAAATTCATACTTACCGCCTGTTGTCTTGGTGACGCGTCCCTCTTTCGGCATCCGGCCCGACCTCCCTGGATGACGCTCCAGTCCATGTGACCGCTGCAGCCTGTGCTTGGCCTGTGATTGGCTGCAGCCGTCACTTACACTGAAACGTCATCCTGGGAGGCCGGACTGTAGACAGACGCAGGGAGTTCTCGGTAAGTATGAACTTATATTTTTTTTTACAGATACATGTATATTGAGATCGGTAGTCACTGTCCCGGGTGCAGAAACAGTTACTGCCGATCGCGTAACTCTTTCAGCACCCTGGACAGTGACTATTTACAGACGTCTCCTAGCAACGCTCCCGTCATTACGGGAGCCCCATTGACTTCCTCAGTCTGGCTGTAGACCTAGAAATACATAGGTCCAGCCAGAATGAAGAAATGTCATGGTAGTAAAAACAATACGCTCCGCAGCAGACATAAGATCTGCGGACTTCATTGCGGAATTTTGACTCTCCATTGAAGTCAATGGAGAAATTCCGCCATGAGTCCGCAACCAGTCCGCCACTGCTCCGCAACAGACAGAGCATGCTGCGGACACCAAATTCCGCTCCGCAGCCTATGCTCCGCAGCGGAATTGTACGCATCGTGTAAACGAACACTGCTAAATTAAAGTGAAAGTCAATGGAGAAACGGCTCCGCTGCGGATTAACGCTGCGGAGTGTCCGCAGCGGAATTTAAGTGAAATTCCGCTATGTGTGAACCCGCCCTAATACTGCCCCTATATACAAGAATATAACTACTATAATACTGCTCCTATATACAAGACTATAACTACTATAATACTGCTCCTATATACAAGAATATAACTACTATAATACTGCTTCCTATATACAAGAATATAACTACTATAATACTGCCCCTATATACAAGAATATAACTACTATAATACTGCCCCCTATATACAAGAATATAACTACTATAATATTGCCCCCTATATACAAGAATATAACTACTATAATATTGCCCCCTATATACAAGAATATAACTACTATAATACTGCCCCCTATATACAAGAATATAACTACTATAATACTGCCTCCTATATACAAGAATATAACTACTATAATACTGCCCCCTATATACAAGAATATAACTACTATAATATTGCCCCCTATATACAAGAATATAACTACTATAATACTGTCCCCTATATACAAGAATATAACTACTATAATACTGCCTCCTATATACAAGAATATAACTACTATAATACTGCCCCCTATATACAAGAATATAACTACTATAATACTGCCCCCTATATACAAGAATATAACTACTATAATATTGCCCCCTATATACAAGAATATAACTACTATAATACTGCTCCTATATACAAGAATATAACTACTATAATACTGCTCCCTATATACAAGAATATAACTACTATAATACTGCCTCCTATATACAAGAATATAACTACTATAATACTGCTCCTATATACAAGAATATAACTACTATAATACTGACCCTATATACAAGAATATAACTACTATAATACTGCCCCTATATACAAGAATATAACTACTATAATACTGCTCCTATATACAAGAATATAACTACTATAATACTGGCCCTATATACAAGACTATAACTACTATAATACTGCCCCTATATACAAGAATATAACTACTATAATACTGCCTCCTATATACAAGAATATAACTACTATAATACTGCCCCCTATGTACAAGACTATAACTACTATAATACTGCCCCTATATACAAGAATATAACTACTATAATACTGTCCTTATATACAAGAACATAACTACTATAATACTGGCCCTATATACAAGACTATAACTACTATAATACTGCCCCTATATACAAGACTATAACTACTATAATACTGCCCCTATATACAAGAATATAACTACTATAATACTGCTCCTATATACAAGAATATAACTACTATAATACTGCTCCTATATACAAGAATATAACTACTATAATACTGCTCCCTATATAAAAGAATATAACTACTATAATACTGCCCCCATATACAAGAATATAACTACTATAATACTGCCTCCTATATACAAGAATATAACTACTATAATACTGCCTCCTATATACAAGAATATAACTACTATAATACTGCCTCCTATATACAAGAATATAACTACTATAATACTGCTCCCTATATACAAGAATATATCTACTATAATACTGCTCCCTATATACAAGAATATAACTACTATAATACTGCTCCCTATATACAAGAATATAACTACTATAATACTGCCCCTATATACAAAAATATAACTACTATAATACTGCTCCTATATACAAGAATATAACTACTATAATACTGCCCCCTATATACAAGAATATAACTACTATAATACTGCCTCTATATACAAGAATATAACTACTATAATACTGCCTCCTATATACAAGAATATAACTACTATAATACTGCTCCCTATATACAAGACTATAACTACTATAATACTGCCCCTATATACAAGAATATAACTACTATAATACTGCTCCTATATACAAGACTATAACTACTATAATACTACTCCAATATACAAGAATATAACTACTATAATACTGCTTCCTATATACAAGAATATAACTACTATAATACTGCCCCTATATACAAGAATATAACTACTATAATACTGCCTCCTATATACAAGAATATAACTACTATAATACTGCCCCTATATACAAGAATATAACTACTATAATACTGCCCCCTATATACAAGAATATAACTACTATAATATTGCCCCCTATATACAAGAATATAACTACTATAATATTGCCCCCTATATACAAGAATATAACTACTATAATACTGCCCCCTATATACAAGAATATAACTACTATAATACTGCCTCCTATATACAAGAATATAACTACTATAATACTGCCCCCTATATACAAGAATATAACTACTATAATATTGCCCCCTATATACAAGAATATAACTACTATAATACTGTCCCCTATATACAAGAATATAACTACTATAATACTGCCTCCTATATACAAGAATATAACTACTATAATACTGCCCCCTATATACAAGAATATAACTACTATAATACTGCCCCCTATATACAAGAATATAACTACTATAATATTGCCCCCTATATACAAGAATATAACTACTATAATACTGCTCCTATATACAAGAATATAACTACTATAATACTGCTCCCTATATACAAGAATATAACTACTATAATACTGCCTCCTATATACAAGAATATAACTACTATAATACTGCTCCTATATACAAGAATATAACTACTATAATACTGACCCTATATACAAGAATATAACTACTATAATACTGCCCCTATATACAAGAATATAACTACTATAATACTGCTCCTATATACAAGAATATAACTACTATAATACTGGCCCTATATACAAGACTATAACTACTATAATACTGCCCCTATATACAAGAATATAACTACTATAATACTGCCTCCTATATACAAGAATATAACTACTATAATACTGCCCCCTATGTACAAGACTATAACTACTATAATACTGCCCCTATATACAAGAATATAACTACTATAATACTGTCCTTATATACAAGAACATAACTACTATAATACTGGCCCTATATACAAGACTATAACTACTATAATACTGCCCCTATATACAAGACTATAACTACTATAATACTGCCCCTATATACAAGAATATAACTACTATAATACTGCTCCTATATACAAGAATATAACTACTATAATACTGCTCCTATATACAAGAATATAACTACTATAATACTGCTCCCTATATACAAGAATATAACTACTATAATACTGCCCCCATATACAAGAATATAACTACTATAATACTGCCCCCTATATACAAGAATATAACTACTATAATACTGCCTCCTATATACAAGAATATAACTACTATAATACTGCTCCCTATATACAAGAATATATCTACTATAATACTGCTCCCTATATACAAGAATATAACTACTATAATACTGCCCCTATATACAAAAATATAACTACTATAATACTGCTCCTATATACAAGAATATAACTACTATAATACTGCCCCCTATATACAAGAATATAACTACTATAATACTGCCTCTATATACAAGAATATAACTACTATAATACTGCCTCCTATATACAAGAATATAACTACTATAATACTGCTCCCTATATACAAGACTATAACTACTATAATACTGCCCCTATATACAAGAATATAACTACTATAATACTGCTCCTATATACAAGACTATAACTACTATAATACTGCTCCTATATACAAGAATATAACTACTATAATACTGCTTCCTATATACAAGAATATAACTACTATAATACTGCCCCTATATACAAGAATATAACTACTATAATACTGCCTCCTATATACAAGAATATAACTACTATAATACTGCCCCTATATACAAGAATATAACTACTATAATACTGCCCCCTATATACAAGAATATAACTACTATAATACTGCCCCCTATATACAAGAATATAACTACTATAATATTGCCCCCTATATACAAGAATATAACTACTATAATATTGCCCCCTATATACAAGAATATAACTACTATAATACTGCCTCCTATATACAAGAATATAACTACTATAATACTGCCCCCTATATACAAGAATATAACTACTATAATATTGCCCCCTATATACAAGAATATAACTACTATAATACTGTCCCCTATATACAAGAATATAACTACTATAATACTGCCTCCTATATACAAGAATATAACTACTATAATACTGCCCCCTATATACAAGAATATAACTACTATAATACTGCCCCCTATATACAAGAATATAACTACTATAATATTGCCCCCTATATACAAGAATATAACTACTATAATACTGCTCCTATATACAAGAATATAACTACTATAATACTGCTCCCTATATACAAGAATATAACTACTATAATACTGCCTCCTATATACAAGAATATAACTACTATAATACTGCCCCTATATACAAGAATATAACTACTATAATACTGCCCCTATATACAAGAATATAACTACTATAATACTGCTCCTATATACCAGAATATAACTACTATAATACTGCCCCCTATATACACAAGAATATAACTACTATAATACTGCCCCCTATATACACAAGAATATAACTACTATAATACTGCCCCTATATACAGGAATATAACTACTATAAGGGTATGTGCACACGATGAGAGGCTTTTACGGCTGAAATGACAGCCTGTTTTCAGGAGAAAACAGCTGCCTCGTTTCAGCCGTAAAAGCTCCTCCTCGTAATTTACGAGGCGTCTGTGACGCTCGTAAATCTTGAGCTGTGCTTCATAGACTTCAATGAAGAACAGCTCAAATAATGTTGTAAAGAAGTGCCCTGCATATAATGTATATAAGTGTCCCGCATATAAGTGTCCCGCATATAATGTATAGAAGTGTCCCGCATATAATGTATAGAAGTGTCCCGCATGTAATGTATATGTGTCCTGCATATAATGTATATAAGTGTCCTGCATATAATGTATATAAGCGTCCTGCATATAATGTATATAAG
This sequence comes from Rhinoderma darwinii, assembly GCF_050947455.1. NCBI lineage: Eukaryota > Metazoa > Chordata > Amphibia > Anura > Rhinodermatidae > Rhinoderma > Rhinoderma darwinii. The sequence continues at coordinate 6,083 of NW_027464559.1, forward strand.
TGTCCTGCATATAATGTATAGAAGTGCCCCGCATATAATGTATATAGGTGTCCCGCATATAATGTATATAAGTGTCCCGCATATAATGTATATAAGTGTCCTGCATATAATGTATATAAGTGTCCCGCATATAATGTATATAAGTGTCCCGCATATAATGTATATAAGTGTCCCGCATATAATGTATATAAGTGTCCTGCATATAATGTATATAAGCGTCCCGCATATAATGTATATAAGTGTCCCGCATATAATGTATATAAGTGTCCCGCATATAATGTATATAAGTGTCCTGCATATAATGTATATAAGTGTCCCGCATATAATGTATATAAGTGTCCCGCATGTAATGTATAGAAGTGTCCCGCATATAATGTATATAAGTGTCCTGCATATAATGTATATAAGTGTCCCGCATATAATGTATATAAGTGTCCTGCATATAATGTATATAAGCGTCCCGCATATAATGTATATAAGTGTCCCGCATATAATGTATATAAGTGTCCCGCATATAATGTATATAAGTGTCCCGCATATAATGTATATAAGTGTCCTGCATATAATGTATAGAAGTGTCCCGCATATAATGTATATAAGTGTCCCGCATATAATGTATATAAGTGTCCCGCATATAATGTATATAAGTGTCCCGCATATAATGTATATAAGTGTCCTGCATATAATGTATATAAGCGTCCCGCATATAATGTATATAAGTGTCCCGCATATAATGTATATAAGTGTCCCGCATATAATGTATATAAGTGTCCCGCATATAATGTATATAAGTGTCCCGCATATAATGTATATAAGTGTCCCGCATATAATGTATATAAGTGTCCCGCATATAATGTATATAAGTGTCCCGCATATAATGTATATGTGTCCTGCATATAATGTATATAAGTGTCCCGCATATAATGTATATGTGTCCCGCATATAATGTATATAAGTGTCCCGCATGTAATGTATATAAGTGTCCTGCATATAATGCATATAAGTGTCCCGCATATAATGTATATAAGTGTCCCGCATATAATGTATATAAGCGTCCTGCATATAATGTATATAAGTGTCCCGCATATAATGTATATAAGTGTCCCGCATATAATGTATATAAGTGTCCCGCATATAATGTATATAAGTGTCCCGCATGTAATGTATATAAGTGTCCCGCATATAATGTATATAAGTGTCCCGCATATAATGTATAGAAGTGTCCCGCATATAATGTATATAAGTGCCCCGCATGTAATGTATATAAGTGTCCCGCATATAATGTATATAAGTGTCCCGCATATAATGTATATAAGTGTCCCGCATATAATGTATATAAGTGTCCCGTATATAATGTATATAAGTGCCCCGCATGTAATGTATATAAGTGTCCCGCATATAATGTATATAAGTGCCCCGCATGTAATGTATATAAGTGTCCCGCATATATTGTATATGTGTCCCGCATATATTGTATATAAGTGTCCCGCATATAATGTATAGAAGTGTCCCGCATATAATGTATAGAAGTGTCCCGCATATAATGTATATAAGTGTCCTGCATATAATGTATATAAGTGTCCTGCATATAATGTATATAAGTGTCCCGCATATAATGTATATAAGTGTCCCGCATGTAATGTATATAAGTGTCCCGCATGTAATGTATATAAGTGTCCCGCATATAATGTATATAAGTGTCCCGCATATAATGTATATAAGTGCCCCGCATGTAATGTATATAAGTGCCCCGCATGTAATGTATATAAGTGTCCCGCATATAATGTATATAAGTGCCCCGCATGTAATGTATATAAGTGTCCCGCATGTAATGTATATAAGTGTCCCGCATATAATGTATATAAGTGTCCCGCATATAATGTATATAAGTGTCCCGCATATAATGTATATAAGTGTCCCGCATATAATGTATATAAGTGTCCTGCATATAATGTATATAAGTGTCCTGCATATAATGTATATAAGTGTCCCGCATATAATGTATATAAGTGTCCCGCATATATTGTATATAAGTGTCCCGCATATATTGTATATAAGTGTCCCGCATATAATGTATAGAAGTGTCCCGCATATAATGTATAGAAGTGTCCCGCATATAATGTATATAAGTGTCCTGCATATAATGTATATAAGTGTCCCACATATAATGTATATGTGTCCCGCATATAATGTATATAAGTGTCCCGCATATAATGTATAGAAGTGTCCTGCATATAATGTATATAAGTGTCCCGCATATAATGTATATAAGTGTCCCGCATATAATGTATATAAGTGTCCCGCATATAATGTATATAAGTGTCCCGCATATAATGTATATAAGCGTCCCGCATATAATGTATATAAGTGTCCCGCATATAATGTATATAAGTGTCCCGCATATAATGTATATAAGTGTCCCGCATATAATGTATATAAGTGTCCCGCATATAATGTATATAAGTGTCCCGCATATAATGTATATAAGTGTCCCGCATATAATGTATATAAGTGTCCCGCATATAATGTATATAAGTGTCCCGCATATAATGTATATGTGTCCTGCATATAATGTATATAAGTGTCCCGCATATAATGTATATAAGTGTCCCGCATATAATGTATATAAGTGTCCCGCATATAATGTATAGAAGTGTCCTGCATATAATGTATATAAGTGTCCTGCATATAATGTATATAAGTGTCCTGCATATAATGTATATAAGTGTCCCGCATATAATGTATATAAGTGTCCCGCATATAATTTATAGAAGTGTCCCGCATATAATGTATAGAAGTGTCCCGCATATAATGTATATAACTGTCCTGCCTATAATGTATATAAGTGTCCCGCATATAATGTATATAAGTGTCCCGCATATAATGTATATAAGTGTCCCGCATATAATGTATATAAGTGTCCTGCATATAATGTATATAAGTGTCCTGCATATAATGTATATAAGTGTCCCGCATATAATGTATATAAGTGTCCTGCATATAAGGTATATAAGTGTCCCGCATATAATGTATATAAGTGTCCCGCATATAATGTATATAAGTGTCCCGCATATAATGTATATAAGTGTCCCGCATATAATGTATATAAGTGTCCCGCATATAATGTATATAAGTGTCCCGCATATAATGTATATAAGTGTCCCGCATATAATGTATATAAGTGTCCCGCATATAATGTATATAAGTGTCCCGCATATAATGTATAGAAGTGTCCTGCATATAATGTATATAAGTGTCCTGCATATAATGTATATAAGTGTCCCGCATATAATGTATATAAGTGTCCCGCATATAATGTATATAAGTGTCCCGCATATAATGTATAGAAGTGTCCCGCATATAATGTATAGAAGTGTCCCGCATATAATGTATATAACTGTCCTGCCTATAATGTATATAAGTGTCCCGCATATAATGTATATAAGTGTCCCGCATATAATGTATATAAGTGTCCCGCATATAATGTATATAAGTGTCCTGCATATAATGTATATAAGTGTCCTGCATATAATGTATATAAGTGTCCCGCATATAATGTATATAAGTGTCCTGCATATAAGGTATATAAGTGTCCCGCATATAATGTATATAAGTGTCCCGCATATAATGTATATAAGTGTCCCGCATATAATGTATATAAGTGTCCCGCATATAATGTATATAAGTGTCCCGCATATAATGTATATAAGTGTCCCGCATATAATGTATATAAGTGTCCTGCATATAATGTATATAAGTGTCCCGCATATAATGTATATAAGTGTCCCGCATGTAATGTATATAAGTGTCCCGCATGTAATGTATATAAGTGTCCCGCATATAATGTATATAAGTGTCCCGCATATAATGTATATAAGTGCCCCGCATGTAATGTATATAAGTGCCCCGCATGTAATGTATATAAGTGTCCCGCATATAATGTATATAAGTGCCCCGCATGTAATGTATATAAGTGTCCCGCATGTAATGTATATAAGTGTCCCGCATATAATGTATATAAGTGTCCCGCATATAATGTATATAAGTGTCCCGCATATAATGTATATAAGTGTCCCGCATATAATGTATATAAGTGTCCTGCATATAATGTATATAAGTGTCCTGCATATAATGTATATAAGTGTCCCGCATATAATGTATATAAGTGTCCCGCATATATTGTATATAAGTGTCCCGCATATATTGTATATAAGTGTCCCGCATATAATGTATAGAAGTGTCCCGCATATAATGTATAGAAGTGTCCCGCATATAATGTATATAAGTGTCCTGCATATAATGTATATAAGTGTCCCACATATAATGTATATGTGTCCCGCATATAATGTATATAAGTGTCCCGCATATAATGTATAGAAGTGTCCTGCATATAATGTATATAAGTGTCCCGCATATAATGTATATAAGTGTCCCGCATATAATGTATATAAGTGTCCCGCATATAATGTATATAAGTGTCCTGCATATAATGTATATAAGCGTCCCGCATATAATGTATATAAGTGTCCCGCATATAATGTATATAAGTGTCCCGCATATAATGTATATAAGTGTCCCGCATATAATGTATATAAGTGTCCCGCATATAATGTATATAAGTGTCCCGCATATAATGTATATAAGTGTCCCGCATATAATGTATATAAGTGTCCCGCATATAATGTATATAAGTGTCCCGCATATAATGTATATGTGTCCTGCATATAATGTATATAAGTGTCCCGCATATAATGTATATAAGTGTCCCGCATATAATGTATATAAGTGTCCCGCATGTAATGTATATAAGTGTCCTGCATATAATGCATATAAGTGTCCCGCATATAATGTATATAAGTGTCCCGCATATAATGTATATAAGCGTCCTGCATATAATGTATATAAGTGTCCCGCATATAATGTATATAAGTGTCCCGCATATAATGTATATAAGTGTCCCGCATATAATGTATATAAGTGTCCCGCATGTAATGTATATAAGTGTCCCGCATATAATGTATATAAGTGTCCCGCATATAATGTATATAAGTGTCCCGCATATAATGTATAGAAGTGTCCCGCATATAATGTATAGAAGTGTCCCGCATATAATGTATATAACTGTCCTGCCTATAATGTATATAAGTGTCCCGCATATAATGTATATAAGTGTCCCGCATATAATGTATATAAGTGTCCCGCATATAATGTATATAAGTGTCCTGCATATAATGTATATAAGTGTCCTGCATATAATGTATATAAGTGTCCCGCATATAATGTATATAAGTGTCCTGCATATAAGGTATATAAGTGTCCCGCATATAATGTATATAAGTGTCCCGCATATAATGTATATAAGTGTCCCGCATATAATGTATATAAGTGTCCCGCATATAATGTATATAAGTGTCCCGCATATAATGTATATAAGTGTCCCGCATATAATGTATATAAGTGTCCTGCATATAATGTATATAAGTGTCCCGCATATAATGTATATAAGTGCCCCGCATGTAATGTATATAAGTGCCCCGCATGTAATGTATATAAGTGTCCCGCATATAATGTATATAAGTGCCCCGCATGTAATGTATATAAGTGTCCCGCATGTAATGTATATAAGTGTCCCGCATATAATGTATATAAGTGTCCCGCATATAATGTATATAAGTGTCCCGCATATAATGTATATAAGTGTCCCGCATATAATGTATATAAGTGTCCTGCATATAATGTATATAAGTGTCCTGCATATAATGTATATAAGTGTCCCGCATATAATGTATATAAGTGTCCCGCATATATTGTATATAAGTGTCCCGCATATATTGTATATAAGTGTCCCGCATATAATGTATAGAAGTGTCCCGCATATAATGTATAGAAGTGTCCCGCATATAATGTATATAAGTGTCCTGCATATAATGTATATAAGTGTCCCACATATAATGTATATGTGTCCCGCATATAATGTATATAAGTGTCCCGCATATAATGTATAGAAGTGTCCTGCTGTAAAGGATCTGCCAGGCACTGCTTCAGGGTTAACTCCCAGAATTAATCAGTCAACACCTGAGTGTACATCCCTGAGACAGACACCAGCTTCCTCCACTCAGGCTGGCAGGCTTAGGAGTGGGAGAGCCTATCGCAACCTGGCCAGACTCAGCTAGCTCCCGCCCTCGGTCTATTTAAGCCTGCTCTTCCTGTCCATCTGTGCTTGTGATTTCTTTCCTTGAGGTTTCCTGGCCCAGCTACAGCTCCTGCTACTTTTTGATCCTGCTCCATACAGACCCCGGCTTACCGACTACTCTTCTGCTTTTCGCTTTGTACCTCGCACTCTCCTGGCTTGACTCGGCTCGTTCACTACTCTGTTGCTCACGGTGTTTCCGCGAGCAACTGCCCATTTCCCTTGCTTGTGTTCCCTTGTTTGTTTGTCGTGTTTGTCATGCACTTACTGAGCGCAGGGACCGCCGCCCAGTTGTACCCCGTCGTCTAGGGCGGGTCGTTGCAAGTAGGCAGGGACAGAGTGGCGGGTAGATTAGGGCTCACTTGTCCGTTTCCCTACCCCCCCCCCACCATTACAAATTCACAAGCCCTATACCTAGTCTACCCTGGTCCCTGACACCATTATGGAACCCCGTGAAACCCTGGCTCAGCAAATGCAGGGTCTCTCCCTACAGGTCCAGGCCCTGGCTCAGAGGGTCAACCAGCCTGATGCTACCTTGGTAGTTCCCCTCACCGCACCCCTTGAACCCCACCTCAAGTTGCCCGACCGGTTCTCAGGTGACCGGAGGGCTTTTCTCTCCTTTCGGGAGAGTTGTAAGCTTTATTTTCGCTTAAAACCTCACTCCTCAGGTTCTGAGAGCCAGCGGGTGGGTATAATTATGTCCCGGCTCCAGGAAGGGCCCCAAGAGTGGGCCTTCTCCTTGGCTCCTGGCGCCCCTGAACTTTCCTCCGTTGATTGTTTCTTTTCTGCTCTCGGACTTATTTATGACGAGACTGACAGAACTGCCTTTGCCGAGAGTCAGCTGGTGACCTTACGTCAGGGTAAGAGACCTGTTGAGGAGTATTGCTCTGACTTTCGGAAGTGGTGCGTAGCTTCTCGGTGGAATGACCCTGCCTTAAGGTGCCAGTTTAGGTTGGGTCTGTCGAACGCCCTGAAAGACCTGCTAGTTAGTTATCCCTCTTCTGACTCCTTAGACCAGGTTATGGCTTTAGTGGTACGACTTGACCGACGTCTCAGGGAACGACAACGTGAACGTTTATGTGTTTTTTCCTCCGACTCCCCCATGATGCCTCCCGAAGTCCCGTTGCTTCGTTTCTCCCCTAAAGACTCAGAAATACCTATGCAACTCGGGACCTCCGTGTCCCCTCAACAACGTAGAGAATTCCGCAGGAAGAATGGTCTCTGCTTCTACTGTGGGGATGTCAAGCATCAAGTAAACAACTGTCCCAAGCGTAAGAATGCTGCCAGAGAGCTCCCGCGTCTAAGTGATCATCGGGGAGGTCACTTGGGCGCACAGGTATTTCCCGTAAATATGAAACGTACTAAGATATTGCTTCCCTTTCAGGTCTCGTTTGGTGGTAGGTCTGCTACCGGCAGTGCCTTCGTGGATTCAGGGTCCTCTACTAATATCATGTCTGTGGAATTTGCTATGTCTCTCGCTATGCCTCTGATTGATTTGCCTAAACCTGTTCCGGTAGTGGGTATCGACTCCACTCCTCTTGCTAATGGTTATTTTACACAGCATACCCCTGTTTTTGAACTCCTTGTTGGCTCCATGCATTTGGAGCAATGCTCTGTACTATTGATGCAGGGATTATCGTACGATTTGGTTCTAGGTCTTCCCTGGTTGCAGTTGCATAATCCTACGTTTGACTGGAATACTGGGGAGCTAACCAAATGGGGTAATGAATGTTGTACGTCATGTTTTTCTGTTAATTCTATTTCTCCCCCTAAGGAGGTGAATACGCTACCCGAGTTTGTTCAGGACTTCGCTGATGTTTTCTCTAAAGAGGCCTCCGAAGTATTACCGCCTCATAGAGAATACGATTGCGCTATCGAATTGGTACCAGGAGCTAAGCTTCCTAAGGGTAGGATATTTAACCTTTCTTGTCCCGAACGTGAAGCCATGAGGGAGTATATCCAGGAATCCCTGGCCAAGGGTTACATTCGTCCCTCTTCTTCTCCGGTAGGTGCTGGCTTCTTCTTCGTAGGGAAGAAGGATGGGGGTCTTAGGCCATGCATTGACTACCGTGGCCTGAATAAGGTCACGGTAAGGAACCAGTATCCCCTTCCTTTGATTCCTGATCTCTTTAATCAGGTTCAGGGGGCCCAATGGTTCTCTAAATTGGATCTACGGGGGGCGTATAACCTTATTCGCATCAAAGAGGGGGATGAGTGGAAGACTGCGTTTAACACGCCCGAAGGCCATTTCGAATACCTCGTCATGCCCTTTGGGTTGTGCAATGCCCCTGCGGTCTTCCAGAACTTCATAAATGAGATTTTGAGAAATTACCTGGGGATATTTCTTGTAGTGTACCTTGATGACATATTGGTGTTTTCCAGGGACTGGTCCTCCCACATAGAGCATGTCAGGAAAGTGCTCCAGGTCCTTCGAGAAAACAAACTGTTTGCCAAAATCGAAAAATGTGTATTTGGGGTACAGGAGATACCATTTTTAGGTCAAATCCTCACTCCTCATGAATTCCGCATGGACCCTGCCAAGGTTCAGGCTGTGGCTGAATGGGTCCAACCTGCCTCCCTGAAAGCGCTACAGTGTTTTTTGGGGTTCGCTAACTATTACAGGAGATTTATTGCTAACTTCTCGGTCGTCGCTAAGCCTCTTACGGACCTCACTCGCAAGGGTGCTGATGTCCTCCATTGGCCCCCTGAGGCCGTCCAGGCTTTTGAGACCCTCAAGAAGTGCTTTATCTCGGCCCCCGTGCTGGTTCAGCCCAACCAAAGGGAGCCATTTATTGTGGAGGTTGACGCGTCCGAGGTGGGAGTGGGGGCCGTCTTGTCCCAGGGTACCAGCTCCCTCACCCATCTCCGCCCCTGTGCTTACTTTTCTAGGAAGTTTTCGCCCACGGAGTGTAACTATGATATTGGCAACCGCGAACTTTTAGCCATTAAATGGGCATTTGAAGAGTGGCGCCACTTTCTGGAGGGGGCTAGGCACCAGGTAACGGTCCTTACCGACCACAAGAATCTGGTTTTCCTAGAATCTGCCCGGAGGCTAAACCCGAGACAAGCTCGATGGGCGTTGTTTTTTACCAGATTCAATTTTTTGGTTACCTATAGGGCCGGGTCTAAAAATATTAAGGCGGATGCACTGTCGCGTAGCTTCATGGCCAGCCCTCCTTCGGAGGAAGATCCTGTTTGTATTTTGCCTCCAGGTATAGTCATTTCCTCTATCGAGTCCGATTTAGTCTCTGAAATTGCTGCTGATCAAGGTTCAGCTCCTGGGAACCTTCCTGAGAACAAGCTGTTTGTTCCCCTGCAATTCCGGCTAAGGGTACTTAGGGAAAATCACGACTCCGCACTATCTGGCCATCCAGGCATCCTGGGTACCAAACACCTCATTACCAGAAATTATTGGTGGCCTGGTTTGCCTAAAGACGTTAAGGCCTACGTTGCCGCCTGTGAGGTTTGTGCCAGGTCCAAGACTCCCAGGTCCCGACCAGCGGGCTTACTGCGTTCGTTGCCCATTCCCCAGAGACCGTGGACACATATCTCCATGGATTTTATCACCGATTTGCCTCCATCCCAAGGCAAGTCGGTGGTGTGGGTGGTGGTAGACCGCTTCAGTAAAATGTGCCACTTTGTGCCCCTCAAGAAACTACCCAACGCCAAGACGTTGGCTACCTTGTTTATCAAACACATCCTGCGTCTCCATGGGGTCCCCGTCAATATTGTTTCTGACAGAGGGGTACAATTTGTTTCATTGTTTTGGAGAGCCTTCTGTAATAAGTTGGGGATTGATCTGTCCTTCTCCTCTGCCTTCCATCCTGAAACCAATGGCCAAACGGAGAGGACTAATCAGTCTCTAGAACAATACTTAAGATGTTTTGTCTCTGACTGTCAATTTGATTGGGTTTCTTTCATTCCCCTCGCCGAATTTTCCCTTAATAACCGGGTCAGTAACTCGTCAGGGGTCTCTCCCTTTTTCTGTAATTTTGGGTTTAATCCACGGTTCTCCTCCGTTTCACCTGGTTGTTCCAACAATCCCGAGGTGGAGGTCGTTCATCGGGATCTGTGCACAGTCTGGGCCCAGGTTCAGAAGAACCTAGAGGCGTCCCAGAGCATACAGAAGGCTCAGGCCGATAGAAGACGTTCTGCTAACCCCCTGTTTGTGGTCGGGGATCTGGTGTGGTTGTCATCCAGGAACTTGCGTCTCAAGGTTCCGTCCAAAAAGTTTGCTCCCCGGTTTATTGGGCCGTATAAGGTCATTGAGGTCCTCAGTCCTGTCTCTTTCCGGCTGGAGTTACCCCCGTCTTTTCGTATACACAACGTGTTTCATGCCTCCCTCCTGAAACGCTGCTCCCCGTCCTTGGCCCCCTCGAGGAAACCTCCTGTTCCCGTCCTCACCCCTGAGGGGGTGGAATTTGAGGTGGCCAGGATCGTGGACAGCAAGATGGTCCAAGGCTCCCTCCAGTACCTGGTCCATTGGAGAGGATACGGGCCCGAGGAGAGGACTTGGGTACCCGCCCGGGATGTTCACGCTGGGGTATTGGTCAGGAGGTTCCACCTGCGTTTCCCCAGTAAGCCAGGTCCACTTAGAAAGGGTCCGGTGGCCCCTCATAAAAGGGGGGGTACTGTAAAGGATCTGCCAGGCACTGCTTCAGGGTTAACTCCCAGAATTAATCAGTCAACACCTGAGTGTACATCCCTGAGACAGACACCAGCTTCCTCCACTCAGGCTGGCAGGCTTAGGAGTGGGAGAGCCTATCGCAACCTGGCCAGACTCAGCTAGCTCCCGCCCTCGGTCTATTTAAGCCTGCTCTTCCTGTCCATCTGTGCTTGTGATTTCTTTCCTTGAGGTTTCCTGGCCCAGCTACAGCTCCTGCTACTTTTTGATCCTGCTCCATACAGACCCCGGCTTACCGACTACTCTTCTGCTTTTCGCTTTGTACCTCGCACTCTCCTGGCTTGACTCGGCTCGTTCACTACTCTGTTGCTCACGGTGTTTCCGCGAGCAACTGCCCATTTCCCTTGCTTGTGTTCCCTTGTTTGTTTGTCGTGTTTGTCATGCACTTACTGAGCGCAGGGACCGCCGCCCAGTTGTACCCCGTCGTCTAGGGCGGGTCGTTGCAAGTAGGCAGGGACAGAGTGGCGGGTAGATTAGGGCTCACTTGTCCGTTTCCCTACCCCCCCCCACCATTACACCTGCATATAATGTATATAAGTGTCCTGCATATAATGTATATAAGTGTCCCGCATATAATGTATATAAGTGTCCTGCATATAATGTATATAAGTGTCCCGCATATAATGTATATAAGTGTCCCGCATATAATGTATAGAAGTGTCCTGCATATAATGTATGTAAGTGTCCTGCATATATTGTATAGAAGTGTCCCGCATATAATGTATATAAGTGTCCCGCATATAATGTATAGAAGTGTCCCGCATATAATGTATATAACTGTCCTGCACTTCTTTGCCGAGGCAGTCAATTTACGCGTCGTGGTTTGACAGCTGTCAAACGACGACGCGTAAATTACAGGTCGTCGGCACAGTACGTCGGCAAACCCATTGAAATGAATGGGCAGATGTTTGCCGACGTATTGTAGCCCTATTTTAAGGCGTAAAACGAGGCATAATACGCCTCGTTTACGTCTGAAAATAGGTCGTGTGAACCCAGCCTTATACTGCCTATACCCCACACATCTCCACACCCTACTCAATTCCACACCCCTCTAATCTCCACAACCCACTCAACTCTACACCCCACTCATCTCCACACTTCACTGATCTCCACCCCCACTAATTTCTACACCCCACTAATCTCCACACCCTACTAATTTCCAGACCCTACTCATCTCCACACCCCTCACCTCCACCCCCCACTCATCTCCACAGCCCCCACTCATCTCCACACCCCACTATTCTCCACCCCCCACTCATCTCCACACTTCACTGATCTCTACCCCCCACTCATCTCCACCCCACAGGCCCCACTCATCTCCACACCCCACTACTCATCTCTACACCCCTGCTACTCATCTCCACACCCCACTACTCATCTATACACCCCCCACTCATCTCCACACCCCCACCATCTCCACACCCCCTCATTACTCATCTCCACAGCCACCACTCATCTCCACATCCCCCCACTCATCTCTACACCCCCCCTCATCTCCACACCCACCACTCATCTCCACATCCCCCCTCATCTCTACACCCCCCCCTCATCTCCACACCCACTACTCATCTCTACACCCCACACATCTCCACACCCTACTAATCTCCACACCCTACTCAAATCCACACCCCTCTAATCTCCACAACCCACTCAACTCTACACCCCACTCATCTCCACACTTCACTGATCTCCACCCCCACTAATTTCTACACCCCACTAATCTCCACACCCTACTAATTTCCAGACCCTACTCATCTCCACACCCCTCACCTCCACCCCCCACTCATCTCCACATCTCACTCATCGCCACAGCCCCCACTCATCTCCACACCCCACTATTCTCCACCCCCCACTCATCTCCACACTTCACTGATCTCCACCCCCACTCATCTCCACACCCCCCACTATTCTCCACCCCCCACTCATCTCCACACTTCACTGATCTCCACCCCCCACTCATCTCCACACCCCACAGGCCCCACTCATCTCCACACCCCCCCCCCACTCATCTCCACACCCCACTACTCATCTCTACACCCTGCTACTCATCTCCACACCCCACTACTCATCTATACACCCCCCACCATCTCCACACCCCCTCATTACTCATCTCCACACCCACCACTCATCTCCACATCCCCCACTCATCTCTACACCCCCCCTCATCTCCACACCCACCACTCATCTCACACCCCCCTCATCTCCACACCCACTACTCATCTCTACACCCCCCCATCTCCACACCCACTACTCATCACCCCTCACTCATCTCCACACCCCCTCATCTCCACACCCCCCCCCACTCATCTCCACACCCACCACTCATCTCCACACCCACCACTCATCTCCACACCCACCACTCATCTCCACACCCCACTATTCTCCACCCCCACCACTCATCTCCACATCCCCCCACTCATCTCTACACCCCCCCTCATCTCCACACCCACCACTCATCTCCTAATCCCCCCACTCATCTCTACACCCCCCCTCTCATCTCTACACCCCCCCTCATCTCCACACCCACTACTCATCTCTACACCCCACACATCTCCACACCCTACTAATCTCCACACCCTACTCAATTCCACACCCCTCTAATCTCCACAACCCACTCAACTCTACACCCCACTCATCTCCACACTTCACTGATCTCCACCCCCACTAATTTCTACACCCACTAATCTCCACACCCTACTAATTTCCAGACCCTACAAATCTCCACACCCCTCACCTCCACCCCCCACTCATCTCCACATCCCACTCATCTCCACAGCCCCCACTATTCTCCACCCCCCACTCATCTCCACACTTCACTGATCTCCACCCCCCACTCATCTCCACACCCCACACTCAACTCCACAGCCCCCACTGATCTCCGCACCTCACTATTCTCCACCCCCCCACTCATCTCCACACTTCACTGATCTCCACCCCCCACTCATCTCCACACCCCACAGGCCCCACTCATCTCCACACCCCCCCCCCACTCATCTCCACACCCCACTACTCATCTCTGCACCCCTGCTACTCATCTCCACACCCCACTACTCATCTATACACCCCCCACCATCTCCACACCCCCTCATTACTCATCTCCACACCCACCACTCATCTCCACATCCCCCCACTCATCTCTACACCCCCCTCATCTCCACACCCACCACTCATCTCCACACCCCCCTCATCTCCACACCCACTACTCATCTCTACACCCCCCCATCTCCACACCCACTACTCATCACCCCTCACTCATCTCCACACCCCCTCATCTCCACACCCCCCACTCATCTCCACACCCACCACTCATCTCCACACCCACCACTCATCTCCACATCCCCCCACTCATCTCTACACCCCCCCTCATCTCCACACCCACTACTCATCTCTACACCCCCCCCCCCCTCATCTCCACACCCACTACTCATCACCCCCACTCATCTCCACACCCACCACTACTCTTCACCCCCACTCATCTCCACACCCCCCCCACTCATCTCCACACCCCCCCACTCATCAACACACAGCCCCCACTCATCTCCACACACCCCCCCACTCATCTCTACACCCCTGCTACTCATCTCCACACCCCACTACTCATCTACGAATAGAGAAGCAAAAGGCACGGCGCCACATGGTGCAGGTCAATGAGATAACAGGAGAGTCATAAACAGGGTCAGTTATGCTCACCTGGTAAGTATATGATAAAGGCAGAAAATGATCGGTCCACTTCGTGCTGCTGAGTCAGGTTGACATTGTTACTATTGGCGGTAGTGCTTGGCTGTCATAAATAACAGACGAATAGGAATATTTGTAAAGGGGAATTATACACATATATAAAGGGAGATGAGACAATTGTATCTCTGGCCGTTCTATATTTAGACAGTACTTTTGGGCGTCTCTGTTATCCAGAAAGCCACCCGCGGGGTGGGATCCCGATAGTATATTAATAGAAAAATCGTAAGTATTGTTACTTTCTAGGGTATAAAGTGTTTAGGTGGGTGGTCCCCTAGGAAAATTGAAATGACCTATGGGTGAAACTAATAGAATACATATATACACATGTATATACATAATATAATATTAAATATCTACTTATATATATTCGTATCTATCATCCTTGACCACCTTCAAAACAACCACGCAGCAGCGCCCCATAGGATCCTCCCTTTTGCCTTCTTTTGTCCACATGTTTTATTAGCGGTAACCGGTTTGGTTTTCCGGCTTTGGATCCTGGCAGCAGCGCGAAGTGGACCGATCATTTTCTGCCTTTATCATATACTTACCAGGTGAGCATAACTGACCCTGTTTATGACTCTCCTGTTATCTCATTGACCTGCACCATGTGGCGCCGTGCCTTTTGCTTCTCTATTCGTTTTTAGGTCGGATCTATTTTTCTCCATTTGGAGATCACGTTCCGTACTGGGAGTGCCTGCTTTTCCTTTCCGCTTTCTGAAGTGTGATCCTGGGCAACGGAGCCTCCCTTGCAGTGGCAGCCGCTTTTTCAACAGGTCTTCGTTGGTTTACTACACTCTTTGCATTATTGAGACTACGTGTCAAGACTAAACTTCTTGACTTTTGGACTGTGCAAGCCTTTCTTCTCACAAACTACTCCCAACAGACACAATGTTGGATTTTATTGATGAGAGAGACAACCTACGAGAACTTCTCATATCACAATTGATTGGGAAAGATATCCCTCCAAGGACTTCTGAAGCAGTGAGTACTGACCCTGCGCCTGAACTGTTAAAACAAATGACTGACCTTTATCTAACATTAGAAGATGCCCTTAAAAAAGAAGCATTACAAAACATTGATTGCCGCTTTTTAGAAATATACATAAAAGAGAACATTGCACCCAGAGGTTTGAGATTACTATTCAATAATCCTTACC
>NW_027464559.1:22050-94649 GCF_050947455.1 Rhinoderma darwinii
CTTTGTGTGCAGGAATAGCGGAGCTGCCGTGAGTGTCAGAGTCCCGGGATTAGGGGGGGCTGCTGTGTTAGGGTCCCGGGATTAGGGGGGGGGGTTGCAGTGTTAGGGTCCCGGGATTAGAGGGCTGCAGTGTTAGGGTCCCGGGATTAGAGGGCTGCAGTGTTAGGGTCCCGGAATTAGGGGGCTGCAGTATTAGGGTCCCAGGATTTAGGGGGCTGCTGTGTTAGGGTCCCGGGATTAGGGCGCTTCTGTGTTAGGATCCCGGGATTAGGGGGTTTCTGTGTTAGGGTCCCGGGATTAGGGGGCTTCTGTGTTAGGGTCCCAGGATTAGGGACTGCAGTGTTAGGGTCCCAGGATTATGGGGCTGCTGTGTTAGGGTCCCAGGATTAGGGGGCTGCTGTGTTAGGGTCCCAGGATTAGGGGACTGCAGTGTTAGGGTCCCAGGATTATGGGGCTGCTGTGTTAGGGTCCCAGGATTATGGGGCTGCTGTGTTAGGGTCCCAGGATTAGGGGGGTTGTTGTGTTAGGGTCCCAGGATTAGGGGACTGCTGTGTTAGGGTCCCAGGATTAGGGGACTGCTGTGTTAGGGTCCCAGGATTAGGGGACTGCTGTGTTAGGATCCCGGAATTAGGGGACTGCTGTGTTAGGGTCCCGGGATTAGGGGACTGCTGTGTTAGGGTCCCGGGATTAGGGGACTGCTGTGTTAGGGTCCCGGAATTAGGGGACTGCTGTGTTAGGGTCCCAGGATTAGGGGGCTGCAGTGTTAGGGTCCCAGGATTAGGGGGCTTCTGTGTTAGGATCCTGGGATTAGGGGGCTTCTGTGTTAGGATCCCGGGATTAGGGGCTTCTGTGTTAGGGCCCCGGGATTAGGGGGCTTCTGTGTTGGGGCGCTTCTGTGTTGGGGTCCCGGATTAGGGGGCTGCTGTGTTCGGAGGCTGCTGTGTTAGGGTCCTGGGATTAGGGGGCTGCTGTGTTAGGGTCCCGGGATTAGGGGGATTCTGTGTTAGGGTCCCGGGATTAGGGGGGTTGTTGTGTTAGGGTCCCAGGATTAGGAGGCTTCTGTGTTAGGGTCCCGGGATTAGGGGGCTTCTGTGTTAGGGTCCCGGGATTAGGGGGCTTCTGTGTTAGGGTCCCGGGATTAGGGGGCTTCTGTGTTAGGGTCCCAGGATTAGGGGGCTGCTATGTTAGGGTCCCAGGTATGAATGGCTGTGGAAACATCAGTTGATGGGCGTCTGCCGCGGGTTGTTTCGTGGTCCAGGACGGAGTGATGTGTGGGGGCCACGGTTCTGGCTTGGTTTGTGTAGCAGCTGGTGACCGGCGGGGGGATCAGGAATGTCTGAGGGTGCTGTTGACGAGGATGGAGGGGTCCCGTTTTATGTGAATAGAGGGGGACTCCCTATAGATGGGCCTACGTGGGAACGGATGTGGGGGTACATTGCACGGACTCATCCTGATGGCCAGAATCTTGTTAAGTCGATCCGAAACACTGTGGAGCTGCCCCGGGTAAGTGTCTGACTGGGGGAGGGGTGCAGGATCTGTGGTCTTAATGTTGGGGAGTAACCCGTTTTTTCAGAACATCGCCCCTATATACCCTTATATGACACCTCTATATTATAACTATATTTTATCCCCTATATATCTCTAAATGACACCTCTGTATTATATCCCTATATATCTAAATGACACCTATATTATACCCCTATATTATATCCCCTATATATCTATGACACCTCTATATTATACCCCTATATATCTAAATGACACCTGTTATACCCCTATATTATATCCCCTATATATCTCTATATTATACCCCTATATACCTCTGACACCTCTATATGACCCCTCTATATTATACCCCTATATGACACCTCTATATTATACCCCTATATGACACCTCTATATTATACCCCTATATATCTAAATGACACCTCTATATTATACCCCTATATATCTCTATATTATACCCCTATATGATCACCTCTATATTATACCTATATTTTATCCCCTATATATCTGTATATGACACCTCTATATTATACCCCTATATGACACCTCTATATTATACCCCTATATATCTAAATGACACCTCTATATTATACCTCTATATATCTCTATGACACATCTATATTATACCTATATTTTATCCCCTATATATCTGTATATGACACCTCTATTATACCCCTATATGACACCTCTATATTATACCCCTATGACACCTCTATATTATACCTATATTTTATACCCTATATATCTGTATGACACCTATTATACCCCTATATGATCACCTCTATATTATACCTATATTTTATCCCCGATATATATCTATATTATGCCCCTATATTATATCCTCTATATATCTATATGACACCTCTATATTATACCCCTATATGACCCCTCTATATACCTGTATGATACCTCTATATTATACCCCTATATATCTCTAATGACACCTCTATATTATACCCCTATATTATATCCCTATATACCTCTATATGGCACCTCTATGATGCCTCTATATGATCCCCCTATATACCTGAATGACACCTCTATATTATACCCTATATTCTATCCCCTATATATCTCCAAATGACACCTCTATATTATACCCCTATATATCTCTATAGGACACCTCTATATTATATCTCTAAATGACACCTCTATATTATACCCCTATATTATATCTCTATATGGCACCTCTATGATGCCTCTATATGATCCCCTATATACCTGTATACCTCTATATTATACCCCTATATTTTATCCC
Organism: Rhinoderma darwinii; assembly: GCF_050947455.1. NCBI lineage: Eukaryota > Metazoa > Chordata > Amphibia > Anura > Rhinodermatidae > Rhinoderma > Rhinoderma darwinii. Next base: position 24,815 of record NW_027464559.1, read on the forward strand.
CTATATAGCTCTAAATGACACCTCTATATTATACCCCTATATTCTATCCCCTATAGATCTCCAAATGACACCTCTATATTATACCCCTATATATCTCTATAGGACACCTCTATATTATATCCCTATATGACACCTCTATATAGCTCTAAATTACACCTTTATATTATACCCCTATATATCTCTATATGACCCCTCTATATTATACCCCTATATGATACTCCTATATGACACCTCTATATTATACCCCTATATATCTCTAAATGACACCTCTATATTATACCCCTATATTATATCCCTATATACCTCTATATGATACATCTATAGTATGCCCCTATATTTTATCCCCTATATATCTCTGACACCTCTATAATATACCCCTATACATCTCTAAATGACACCTATATTATGCTTCTATATGACCCCTCTATATATATCTGTATGACACCTCCTATATTATACCCCTATATGACACCTCTATTATATATCTCTATATGACACCTCTATATTATACCCCCTATATATCACCTCTATATTATACCCCTATATATCTAAATGACACCTCTATATTATACCCCTATATTATATCCCCTATATATCTCTATATTATACCTCTATATTATACCCCTATATGACACCTCTATATTATACCCCTATATGACACCTCTTAATGACACCTCTATATTATAGCCCTACATTAGATCCATATATACCTCTATGACACCTGTATATGATACCTCTATATTATATCCCTATATATCTCTAAATGACACCTCTATATTCTATCCCCTATATATCTCTATTGACACCTCTATATTATACCCCTATATTATATCCCCCATATGAGCCCTCTATATTATACCCCTATATGACCCCTCTAGATTATACCCCTATATGACACCTCTATATATCTCTAAATGACACCTCTATATTATACTTCTATATGACACCTCTATATGATACCTCTCTATGATACCCCTATATAATATCTCTAGGATACCTCTACATTATACGTGTAGCACCACGAGCGTCCTGACATGTTTCACCGCTGATAGTGATGTCATCAGGGGACAAAGCGAAGATTAATGGTCTCTACAGGTGTGCTCCAACCACTGCCGGAGCCCCCAGTACAGACCTCTCCTGACCCCCACCTGATATTTATAGCACTGCTGTTATTAGTCTCTGCACCCCTAAAGTTCCCCTGACACGTCCAGAAGCAGCATTTATGAGCGGGTCAGAGTCTCTGGACCTTATTCTTCTTTCCATTCATCCACAGGTGCCGATTCCGCCAGTGCCAGCGGTGACGTCAGGAGTCTCCGTGGTGGAGCGCGTGGAGGGCATCCAGAGGTACATTCGAGAGCTGCAGTATCCTTCTCACTGCTCCCTGCAGTCTCCTCTATAGGCCCTGTTCACATGACGTCTAGCGAGGAGGCCAGGAAAGCTCCAACGTGCACACAACGTGGCCAAAAGAAGGCCCATTAGCCCACGTCGGGCTGGTATACGCCGGTGTTCCCTTTTTAAATCACATCGTTCCAGAAAACGGACCCTTATTCATTCAGATCTGCGCTAAAGTTCAGTTCCGGGAGCTTCCTGTCAGAATGGAGCCCTGACCGCCACAAATGGAAACCATAGGTGATGATTTCAATGGTGGCGGATCCGGTGCCAATGGTTTCCGTTCGTCTCCGTTGTGCGAGGGTTTTGACGGGATGAATACTGTGGTCGACTGCGCTATTGATTCTCTCAAAAAGACGGAAACCATTGGCACCGGATCCATCACCATTGAAATCATCACCTATGGTTTCCGTTTGTGTAGGTCAGGGCTCCGTGCCGGCGGGAAGTTCTGATGGAACGGAGTCCTAGCGCAAATGTGAGAGAAAAATGACATGGGGGATTATGGGTGACACGTAAACAGCGGGAGCTTTTCATGACGTTACAGATACCAGAATATGAAATGGGGGGTGACCGTGCGGCCTCCGTCACCTTCATCAAAGATAGGCCAGAGAATGTGACGTGAATGAGGCCTTAGTTGTGGAATCCTCCGGTCTCCATGATTAAAGGGATTTTCCGGGATTGGGGGGACGACGACGCATTCACGGTTCGAGCCATTGGACGATGCAGTCATGTGACCCGTGGACGTGACGTTGCCCCAGGACTATGAAGCCTTGATGAGCGGATCCCCCATAACGCTGCACAACCTCCAGAAAACGTCCGGCACCCGCTCCACTGGCAGAGAACCTCCCGGGGACCACCTTGTCTCCTGTGGTGGGGGAGGGGGTGTCATCTATTCGTCACTGCTCAGCCTTAACTCACCGCTCAGATACAATCACACCGGGACTCAGTTCTATGAGATCAAGAAGACGCGGCCGCTCACAGGGTAAGTGTCACAGCGGGCGGAGGGGGGGGTAAGTGACACAGCGGGCGGAGGGTGTAAGTGTCACAGTCACAGAGGGGGGAGGAGGGGGGTGTATAAGCTATGCCCAGTGTAGAGTTCTGGACTGGGGACACTGGGGGTCAGTAGATGATCGGGTACACGGGACACCTCCCTAGATGATCGTGCGCGGGGGGCACTTCCCTGGGGGTCAGTAGATGATCGGGTACGCGGGGCACATGATGGTCACAGAATTTCTCTTCTCTCTTCTTGTAGATTGATGGACCTGGCCAAAGAAATGACCAAGGAAGCTCTGCCCATCAAGTGTCTGGAGGCCGTCATCCTCGGCATGTATCCCCCCAGAACCATACATATGTCTTATACTCCAGTCACACCCAAGTCTGCAGTTACATCAGGTCTTATACTCCAGTCACACCCAGAGCTGAACCCACAAGTCTGCAGTTACATCAGGTCTTATACTCCAGTCACACCCAAGTCTGCAGTTACATCAGGTCTTATACTCCAGTCACACCCAGAGCTGAACCCACAAGTCTGCAGTTACATCATGTCTTATACTCCAGTCACACCCAGAGCTGAACCCACAAGCCTGCAGTTACATCATGTCTTATAATCGCATTTCGTGTATTTTGGGAGCTCAGAGACAGAGCAGAGTCAGTAAATCAGACACTCTCCAATAGTGACTGCAGCTCTGGCTATGACTGGAGTATATGACATGATGTAACTCCGGATCCGCATTGTCCCTGGATATCTTATTGCGGTTGAGCGAGCGTTGATTGACGGCACAGCACGTGGATCGGCGCTGCGATGGTCGGACGGGACGGGCTCATACATTTGCAGCGGGTACACGTGGCTTTGACCATCTTTCGGGTGACGGAGGGGATGGGCTGATGACCCAGCGTTTGCATGTTGCCCGTGTAGAAGGGTCTTTGGTGGTGTACTGTGTACTCCGGGGGTCCAGTATTGCGTCCATTGTTTTCCTGAGCCTTCCTCTCCAGATATCTGACGAACAACATCTCCGGCCTGGAGCGCTTCCCCATCAGCTTCAAGACTGAGTTTTCGGGCGGCTGCTTCCGGCACATCGTGCTGGGCCTGCACTGCGGCGGACACTTTGGAGCTATTGGAATCAGCCGCCGGGAAGATCTGATGTACAAGCCGCTTCAGCAGAAGAGTCTGAGTGACCTGATGGCGGACTACCAGGAGGCCTACGCTCGCTGCTGGCACACACTACGAAAAATAAAGATTGGCCCCTACGTGTCACATGACCCGCACAGCGTAGAGCAGATAGACTGGAAACAGTCAGTACTGGATGTGCAGGACCTGGGTGCCGAGGGGCTGCGCCGGGAGCTGGAGCGACACAGCAGAGACATGAGACTCAGGGTAAAGATGGCGGCCAGGCGCAGAGATCCGAGGGGAGGGGCCCCACTGTCCTATCAATAACGCCTCTTTCTTTGTAGATAATCAAGGGACCCCCGTCACCTCCTAAGGAGCGAAGGAGAGAAGTCACCCCATCCCCTCAGAGAGGACAGGCCAGCCCACAGCGCAGGGAGAGACGGTAACGTATATAAACGGCTGCTCCAAAGTGGGCGTCACACTGATCCCGATGCGTTATAATGAGGCCACGCCTACTACGCTGTCAAAATCCGGTGGTATACGCAAATTATCCACATAAAAAAACTACAGCAAGCTCTGAATGATGTATATCGCGCCGAGTCCCGGCACGGACGTATACATGGCGCCGAGTCCCGGCACGGACGTATACATGGCGCCGAGTCCCGGCACGGACTTATACATGGCGCCGAGTCCCGGCACGGACTTATACATGGCGCCGAGTCCCGGCACGGACTTATACATGGCGCCGAGTCCCGGCACGGATGTATACATGGCGCCGAGTCCCGGCACGGACGTATACATGGCGCCGAGTCCCGGCACGGACGTATACATGGCGCCGAGTCCCGGCACGGACGTATACATGGCGCCGAGTCCTGACATAGAGCCGCTGATTACAGCGGAAACAGAACCGGCCCACAATGCATGTGTAAAAGAGCCCCAGCGCAGAGGGATGAGACAGGAGGTGGACTACCCAGACTACAAGACCCCATGTCACTAAGCTGGAGTCACAGATCATAGATGTGACCTAATGGAGCACAGCTGCAATGTAAAGCATGGGGAAGAGAGCAGCAGGCAGAGCCTTATGATGAGATAGGAGGCGGGTTTTAGACTGCAGCAAACAATGTAGGAAAGCAAGACTCACTGCCTAGAGCAGTGCCCTAATGGGTTGCAGCTGCAGTATAAAGCATGAGGGAAGAAAAGAGCAGCAAAATGAGCCTCAGGCTGATGAAAGTGGCATCAATGGAGCACAGCCGACAGTGGACCTAAAATGTGTGGGCACAGGGACCAGAAACTTCTCTAATGCCACCAATCACAGGAATGGATTAGGAGACCCCTGAGCGAGCTCATATCATCCTGTGGAGGGGCTCTTGTATGGAGCACTCTCGCTCCTGACTGGTGGGGGAGGGGTTATGTAGCACTCGCTCCACCTCTCGCTCATTGGTGGCCATGCTGGATTGACGTGTCTCAGCTGGGGAGAGCGCTGGGGTGAACATTGGGGAGAGCCCTGGGGTGAACATTGGGGAGAGCCCGGGGGTGAACATTGGGGAGAGCCCGGGGGTGAACATTGGGGAGAGCCCGGGGGTGAACATTGGGGAGAGCGCGGGGGTGAACATTGGGGAGAGCGCGGGGGTGAACATTGGGGAGAGCGCTGGGGTGAACATTGGGGAGAGCGCTGGGGTGAACATTGGGGAGAGCGCTGAGCCGCTTAGTTTCTGATCGTCATTTCTCGGAGAGCCAAGTTAACGGTGTACGGACTGAATAGAAAGTCTCTGAGGCCGCACTCCGATACATCGGCTTCCCGAAAAAAGCCGATCACAAGCCAAGCGGCTGAGCGCTCACACGAGACCTTCTGTTGGTTTGTTTTAGCGATCGGTGGGGGTCTCAGCGCTCGGACCCCCACCAATCAAACTTTCTGACATGTCACTATGAAATATCAGCATTTTTCTGACAGTTTAGTTGCCCTTTAATTGTTCTTGGGTGGACGAGGAATTGTCTGACATGCGGCTTCTATTCTGTGTTTTCCAGGCCGTCGGGGGATAAACCTGCGGACCCCAAGTCTTTACCGGACCTCGGCAGCTACCAAATCCGGGTCTAAAGGGAGTCACCCCTCCTTCTCTCCTCCCACAGCGACAGAAAGGCCCCTACCCCATGAATTCGGAGGACACATGGAGCCCCCCGGGTCTGACACACTTCATGTGTATTTGGGGATGGGGTCATCAGTAACCACTACTGACTACTGGGGTAGGGGCTATAGTTCAGTATTTACCCTTTGCAGATTGCCTTATCACACAGCCACATGTGCCAGCCTATCAGGAAGCAGGACTCGCTCTCACTTCCGCCATCTGGTGGCCGAGCCCTTCATTTTCCACCATATTTATCCCAGCACTTTATCTCCCCTAATAAAGACGTCCGCTCGGCCCGGCCTCGTCCTGCTCCGGTTTATGGGGGGCTCAGTCCTTTCTCTTATGTGTTTATTGAAATGTCAGATTTAAAATGGCTTCTTATATACACTTTATACATGCGGTCCCCCCTCCCCCACCCCTGAGAAGGTGTTACTGTATAAAAGGAGTCCGGCAGGATAGCAGCAAATCCTAACACCAACAGAAAAGCCATACAACACCAGTGTCCTGAGGACGGAGCTCCAGCCCAGGACTCTACTTCTTCTCCGTCCCTGCTGACAGATCCAGGCTGAACCGGGCCAAAAGACACAGGTGGTCAGAGCAGCAGAAGGGGTTTGGGAGACCCTGCGCCGCCCACAGATCCTCCTCAGACAGAAGACTTAGGCGCCCCAGAAGCTTCAGCTGAGCGTCCTGATAGAATCGCAGACCTGGAAGACACAAGGACACGTGTAAGGCCGGCGATGGCGGCGCACGGCGAGCATGGAGGCGCACAGCGAGCCTGGCAGCCTACGTGCAGATCCCAGCACTCACCGTGCTTCATGCCACGCACAGGAATGGGTTCTGCGGAATAGAAGATGTAATCCACGGTACTGCCTGTGCCCAGCGGCATTGTGGTAACTTCAGAGCGACCCTGAGCTGGCAGAAAGTGGGTGTACACGGAGGTCAGGTCCAGGTTGTGCTGCAGTAAAAGGGGCTGCGACCTGCAGAATGAGACAAGACACCCCGTTATGGGTCCGGCCTCCCACTCCATGATAGTCGCAACTAATTCTGCTCCACCTGCTCACATTATACATCTCCATGTGACGCTGAGTAACATCCCAGTTTATACTCTTGTCACATCTAAAGCTGCAGTCACCGTTCTGTTAGAGGCCCCGGGAGACAGACGGCAGTTTCTCTTTATGAACATGAATTTTACATCACAGCGCAGTTCTGTCTCACACCAATCTGATTCCCACAATGCACTGCTCTCTGATAGCAGCCAGCAGAATTGTGAATGCAGCTCTAGAGGAGATTGGAGTCTAAAGTCCAGCGATCAGCTGACGAGCGAGTAATCGCTTCTTCATCGTCTGATCGAATCCTTTAAAAGGCCAGACACATGGTGGTCAGTCCGCAGCACATCTCCCAGTGTAAACTACGACCTGCAGCCGACAAGACGCATATGTATGAGGACGAGCGGTCGCATCACCGGTCTCCACATTCCAGCCGTATCAATGGAGCTGAACGAGCGACAGTCGACATGCGGTATTGTCAAACGGAGCGGATTACCGGCCAGAAAACCTGCTGGAGGGAAAGGTCGCCACTCAATACCTGAATGATGGCGCTCCAGCGTCCGGGCGGTCGTGTGCCGGCTCCCTGTGTGGATCTGTGAGAGACAGACAGAATGAGAACCGCGCACGAGCGACACCTCACCTGCCCCCTCAGCCACCTACCCGGCTGCTTGTCAGTCACACCCGTCATCATCACCAGGTGCTCGGGTCTCTGGAGGGCGCAGTCACAGTAACGGAGCTGCAGGAGGCGCTGGCGAGCGTATGTCAGTCTGTCTGAAACATGAGAAGACAAAGAGACCCTCAGACGGGTCAGTGATGAAGAGGCTGGCAGGGAAGAGGTTAAAGGACAGCTCCGTCTCACAGATCAGCAGCTGCTGCCATATGAAGTGTATAAGTGTCTATAGCCCCCAGAACCCGGGTCTGCCCCATAGAGGAGATCGTCCGCAGGTCTACACCCCAAACATTGGAAGAGAGGCAGCGGCCCGGATTCCAGATCTCCGGGACCCCCTTTCTTGTTGGGCCTAGAAAACATTGCGTAGTTCCGGCCGCTGCCTCATTTCTCCAGCGTCTAGTGAGCCCCCCAGTTATAATTGGAGGCGCGCTGTTGTGGGCTCCTTACCCTTGGCCTGGGCAGCCTGATGGGTCACATACTGGCAGCGACCACTGATGCCCAGGAAGTCCGGCAACAACGGGGAGGACAGGATCCTTGGATTGGGGGTGGTGCAGTAACGCTCCTGCCCTGACATCTTCCAGGCCGGCAGACCACTGTAGTTCAGGACCCCATTATACAGCAGCTGGTAGACGGGAGAGTCTGGGGTTGCGTTCAGATCTCCACACAGTATAATAGGGCAGTGAGAGCCATTAGGATCCCGCGATAACGTCTCCACCTCCGCCAGGAGGAACGCCAGCTGTGCCAGTTTAATGTCCCCCCTCCGAGGGTTGTAGAGCAGGTGAGTGTTCGCCACACACAGCGGGGGAGGAGCGGCTGAGCCGTCTTGTGTCCCCTCGGGGAGCCGCGGCTGCAGCAGTAACGCCAGGCCTACATTGTCGCGGTTTAAGACGTCAACTGCAGGACGGAAAAACTCGACCTGCCTCTCAGCGAGCAGCGCGAAGCTTTGAGCCTTGAAGCAGGTGCAGCAGCCGTCACTCTTCCTGCCTGTCCGCCGCTTGTAGTGACAGCTGTACCCTGCGGGGAGACAGAGCGGCGTCACCTTCACACACGACCTGAGCGCCACTAACACCACAGGGGAGTCACCTTACCCAATGCGCTGAGGCGCGGCTGCACCTGCTCCCGATAATGGTCGTCTTGTACCTCCTGAAGACAAAGGATCTGAGGAAGAGAAGACCCATCAGAAAACGCCTGAACCCCAACACCGACCCCCAGAAAACTACCGCCTGACACCGAGGAGTCCTCCAGGGGGCAGTATAGAAAGGGGGATGGGAGGACAATAAAGATAAATCCTGACCTAGCTGGGGGGGGGGCAGAAGAAACCAGACCCCCCCCCCTGTTCTATCTGAGCTCATCATGGTGGAGGGTCACGTGTTGTACATGGTCCATCCCAGCGTGTTACTGGTGACTGATATTTTGGGGTTCCTGACTTGATTGTGTGTGTAAGGTTTATGGGGGTGCAGTAAATGGAAGAAGCCAGCCAGAGCGTCCGCCCCCTGGTGCAGGTACTACTACTCACATCCGCCTCCCAGTGCTGCAGCTCCTGGAGGATGTTGGGCCAGCGGTAGTCCCAGCGCAGGATCTCGGGGGCGCAGTGCTGGTAGAGCTGTGGGTTCTGATCCACCAGGTCTTGGGAGAGGATGTTGTAAGACAGGACTGCAAAGTCAAACTGCTGGTGACCAGTGCGGGGGGAGTCGTACAAGTCCTGCCAGTCCCTCCACAGGAGCTCTGACCACACAAGAGAAGACAGGATGAGCCACACAAGTTACCACCAATGTCTGACCTCCCGTGGCCTTCACTGACCGTGGTACATGACTGGCTGTGGTTGCTCCTGCTCTCCCGTGCCGCACAGCCTATACCCCAGCACCGCAGAGTCCTCCTGCCACGTGCTGCCCTCTCTAGGTTCGGAGTGTGACCGCAGCTCTTTCGGGGTCTTGTCCACTGCAGTTGACCCCAAGACCTCTGTGCTGGTTTGGCTCTCTACATCGTCCATGCTGCTGGTGTCCGTCCTGTCCTGCCAGGCCAAAGAGCAAAACCTGAGACAGAGAAACGAAACAAGGAGTGAGAGCAGCGAGAAGGAGGACACAGGCGGAGCAAGTCCCCGAGAGAAGGTGAGAGCAGCGAGAAGGAGGACACAGGCGGAGCAAGTCCCCGAGAGAGGGTGAGAGCAGCGAGAAGGAGGACACAGGAGGAGAAAGTCCCCGAGGGAGGGGGAGAGCAGCGAGAAGGAGGACACAGGCGGAGCAAGTCCCCGAGAGAGGGTGAGAGCAGCGAGAAGGAGGACACAGGCGGAGCAAGTCCCCGAGGGAGGGAGAGAGCAGCGAGAAGGAGGACACAGGCGGAGCAAGTCCCCGAGGGAGGGAGAGAGCAGCGAGAAGGAGGACACAGGCGGAGCAAGTCCCCGAGGGAGGGAGAGAGCAGCGAGAAGGAGGACACAGGCGGAGCAAGTCCCCGAGGGAGGGAGAGAGCAGCGAGAAGGAGGACACAGGAGGAGCAAGTCCCCGAGAGAAGGTGAGAGCAGCGAGAAGGAGGACACAGGAGGAGCAAGTCCCCGAGGGAGGGTGAGAGCAGCAAGAAGGTGGACACAGGAGGAGCAAGTCCCCGAGAGAGGGTGAGAGCAGCGAGAAGGAGGACACAGGCGGAGCAAGTCCCCGAGAGAGGGTGAGAGCAGCGAGAAGGAGGACACAGGCGGAGCAAGTCCCCGAGAGAAGGTGAGAGCAGCGAGAAGGAGGACACAGGCGGAGCAAGTCCCCGAGAGAAGGTGAGAGCAGCGAGGAGGACACAGGAGGAGCAAGTCCCCGAGAGAGGGTGAGAGCAGCGAGAAGAAGGACACAGGAGGAGCAAGTCCCCGAGAGAGGGTGAGAGCAGCGAGGAGGACACAGGAGGAGCAAGTCCCCGAGGGAGGGTGAGAGCAGCGAGAAGGAGGACACAGGAGGAGCAAGTCCCCGAGAGAGGGTGAGAGCAGCGAGAAGGAGGACACAGGGGGAGCAAGTCCCCGAGAGAGGGTGAGAGCAGCGAGAAGGAGGACACAGGGGGAGCAAGTCCCCGAGAGAGGGTGAGAGCAGCGAGAAGGAGGACACAGGGGGAGCAAGTCCCCGAGAGAGGGTGAGAGCAGCGAGAAGAAGGACACAGGAGGAGCAAGTCCCCGAGAGAGGGTGAGAGCAGCGAGGAGGACACAGGAGGAGAAAGTCCCCGAGGGAGGGTGAGAGCAGCGAGAAGGAGGACACAGGCGGAGCAAGTCCCCGAGAGAAGGTGAGAGCAGCGAGAAGGAGGACACAGGAGGAGAAAGTCCCCGAGGGAGGGTGAGAGCAGCGAGGAGGACACAGGAGGAGCAAGTCCCCGAGGGAGGGTGAGAGCAGCGAGAAGGAGGACACAGGAGGAGCAAGTCCCCGAGGGAGGGTGAGAGCAGCGAGAAGGAGGACACAGGCGGAGCAAGTCCCCGAGGGAGGGAGAGAGCAGCGAGAAGGAGGACACAGGCGGAGCAAGTCCCCGAGGGAGGGAGAGAGCAGCGAGAAGGAGGACACAGGCGGAGCAAGTCCCCGAGGGAGGGAGAGAGCAGCGAGAAGGAGGACACAGGCGGAGCAAGTCCTCGAGGGAGGGAGAGAGCAGCGAGAAGGAGGACACAGGAGGAGCAAGTCCCCGAGAGAAGGTGAGAGCAGCGAGAAGGAGGACACAGGAGGAGCAAGTCCCCAAGGGAGGGTGAGAGCAGCGAGAAGGTGGACACAGGCGGAGCAAGTCCCCGAGAGAGGGTGAGAGCAGCGAGAAGGAGGACACAGGCGGAGCAAGTCCCCGAGAGAAGGTGAGAGCAGCGAGAAGGAGGACACAGGCGGAGCAAGTCCCCGAGAGAAGGTGAGAGCAGCGAGAAGGAGGACACAGGCGGAGCAAGTCCCCGAGAGAGGGTGAGAGCAGCGAGAAGAAGGACACAGGAGGAGCAAGTCCCCGAGGGAGGGAGAGAGCAGCGAGGAGGACACAGGAGGAGCAAGTCCCCGAGGGAGGGTGAGAGCAGCGAGAAGGAGGACACAGGAGGAGCAAGTCCCCGAGGGAGGGTGAGAGCAGCGAGAAGGAGGACACAGGCGGAGCAAGTCCCCGAGGGAGGGAGAGAGCAGCGAGAAGGAGGACACAGGCGGAGCAAGTCCCCGAGGGAGGGAGAGAGCAGCGAGAAGGAGGACACAGGAGGAGCAAGTCCCCGAGAGAAGGTGAGAGCAGCGAGAAGGAGGACACAGGAGGAGCAAGTCCCCGAGGGAGGGTGAGAGCAGCAAGAAGGTGGACACAGGAGGAGCAAGTCCCCGAGAGAGGGTGAGAGCAGCGAGAAGGAGGACACAGGCGGAGCAAGTCCCCGAGAGAGGGTGAGAGCAGCGAGAAGGAGGACACAGGCGGAGCAAGTCCCCGAGAGAAGGTGAGAGCAGCGAGAAGGAGGACACAGGCGGAGCAAGTCCCCGAGAGAATGTGAGAGCAGCGAGGAGGACACAGGAGGAGCAAGTCCCCGAGAGAGGGTGAGAGCAGCGAGAAGAAGGACACAGGAGGAGCAAGTCCCCGAGAGAGGGTGAGAGCAGCGAGGAGGACACAGGAGGAGCAAGTCCCCGAGGGAGGGTGAGAGCAGCGAGAAGAAGGACACAGGAGGAGCAAGTCCCCGAGGGAGGGTGAGAGCAGCGAGAAGGAGGACACAGGAGGAGCAAGTCCCCGAGGGAGGGTGAGAGCAGCAAGAAGGTGGACACAGGAGGAGCAAGTCCCCGAGAGAGGGTGAGAGCAGCAAGAAGGTGGACACAGGAGGAGCAAGTCCCCGAGAGAGGGTGAGAGCAGCGAGAAGGAGGACACAGGCGGAGCAAGTCCCCGAGGGAGGGTGAGAGCAGCGAGAAGGAGGACACAGGCGGAGCAAGTCCCCGAGGGAGGGTGAGAGCAGCGAGAAGGAGGACACAGGCGGAGCAAGTCCCCGAGGGAGGGAGAGAGCAGCGAGAAGGAGGACACAGGCGGAGCAAGTCCCCGAGGGAGGGAGAGAGCAGCGAGAAGGAGGACACAGGCGGAGCAAGTCCCCGAGGGAGGGAGAGAGCAGCGAGAAGGAGGACACAGGCGGAGCAAGTCCCCGAGAGAGGGTGAGAGCAGCGAGGAGGACACAGGTGGAGCAAGTCCCCGAGAGAGGGTGAGAGCAGCGAGGAGGACACAGGTGGAGCAAGTCCCCGAGAGAGGGTGAGAGCAGCGAGGAGGACACAGGTGGAGCAAGTCCCCGAGAGAGGGTGAGAGCAGCGAGGAGGAGGACACAGGCGGAGCAAGTCCCCGAGGGAGGGTGAGAGCAGCGAGGAGGACACAGGAGGAGCAAGTCCCCGAGGGAGGGTGAGAGCAGCGAGAAGGAGGACACAGGCGGAGCAAGTCCCCGAGAGAGGGTGAGAGCAGCGAGGAGGACACAGGTGGAGCAAGTCCCCGAGAGAGGGTGAGAGCAGCGAGAAGGAGGACACAGGAGGAGCAAGTCCCCGAGAGAGGGTGAGAGCAGAAATGATCTTGACACCTGCGCTGCTTTATATACAGGACGCTCGTTCTGCCCAATAACAGTGACCACAAAAAACTATGTCCGGGGGTCAAAGGTCTTCAGCCCGAAACATCTCCACGTGACATATACATCATCACATGACACATACACGACCACATGACACATACACCGCCACATGACACATACCTCATCACACAGCTCCTCTCCCAGGCCTTACAATCCCGGATAAATCGCCGCCTCGAGCCGAGCACCGGTGACTTCTGACTCCTTCTGACGTATCAGCACGTGCTTCCGGTCAAAACAATAATACTGTCCATCGACTTCCGGGTGTAACCGGAGTACTTCCGGGTCAGATTTCTGAATAGGGGACGAAGCCCCCACCCCAGTGTTACACACATATCGTAACTGAAAATTATCACCCCAATATCCAGACACCAGTGACCCCCAGTTATATACAGTCACCCCAATATCCAGTGACCCCCGTTATATACAGTCACCCCAATATCCAGACACCAGTGACCCCAGTTATATACAGTCACCCCAATATCCAGACACCAGTGACCCCCAGTTATATACAGTCACCCCAATATCCAGACACCAGTGACCCCCCGTTATATACAGTCACCCCAATATCCAGACACCAGTGACCCCCCGTTATATACAGTCACCCCAATATCCAGACACCAGTGACCCCGTTATATACAGTCACCCCAATATCCAGACACCAATGACCCTCAGTTATATACAGTCACCCCAATATCCAGACACCAGTGACCCCCAGTTATATAGTCACCCCAATATCCAGACACCAGTGACCCTCAGTTATATACAGTCACCCCAATATCCAGACACCAGTGACCCCAGTTATATACAGTCACCCCAATATCCAGACACCAGTGACCCCCAGTTATATACAGTCACCCCAATATCCAGACACCAATGACCCCCAGTTATATACAGTCACCCCAATATCCAGACACCAGTGACCCTCAGTTATATACAGTCACCCCAATATCCAGACACCAGTGACCCCCAGTTATATACAGTCACCCCAATATCCAGACACCAGTGACCCCCCGTTATATACAGCCACCCCAATATCCAGACACCAGTGACCCCCAGTTATATACAGTCACTCCAATATCCAGACACCAGTGACCCCCCGTTATATACAGTCACCCCAATATCCAGACACCAGTGACCCCCAGTTATATAGTCACCCCAATATCCAGATACCAGTGACCCAGTTATATACAGTTACCCCAATATCCAGACACCAGTGACCCCCAGTTATATATAGTCACCCCAATATCCAGACACCAGTGACCCCCAGTTATATAGTCACCCCAATATCCAGACACCAGTGACCCCCCATTATATACAGTCACCCCAATATCCAGACACCAGTGACCCCCCATTATATACAGTCACCCCAATACCCAGACACCAATGACCCCCATTTATATACAGTCACCCCAATATCCAGACACCAGTGACCCCCCCGTTATATACAGTAACCCCAATATCCAGACACCAGTGACCCCCCGTTATATACAGTCACCCCAATATCCAGACACCAGTGACCCCCCGTTATATACAGTCACCCCAATATCAAAACACCAATGACCCCAAGTTATACACAGTCACCCCAATATCCAGACACCAGTGACCCTCAGTTATATACAGTCACCCCAATATGCAGACACCAGTGACCCTCAGTTATATACAGTCACCCCAATATCCAGACACCAGTGACCCCCCGTTATATACAGTCACCCCAATATCCAGACACCAGTGACCCCCATTTATATAGTCACCCCAATATCCAGATACCAGTGACCCAGTTATATACAGTCACCCCAATATCCAGACACCAGTGACCCCCAGTTATATACAGTCACCCCAATATCCAGACACCAGTGACCCCAGTTATATACAGTCACCCCAATATCCAGACACCAGTGACCCCAGTTATATACAGTCACCCCAATATCCAGACACCAGTGACCCCAGTTATATACAGTCACCCCAATATCCAGACACCAGTGACCCCCAGTTATATACAGTCACCCCAATATCCAGACACCAGTGACCCCCCGTTATATACAGTCACCCCAATATCCAGACACCAGTGACCCCAGTTATATACAGTCACCCCAATATCCAGACACCAAAGACCCCCAGTTATATACAGTCACCCCAATATCCAGACACCAGTGACCCCCAGTTATATAGTCACCCCAATATCCAGACACCAGTGACCCTCAGTTATATACAGTCACCCCAATATCCAGACACCAGTGACCCCAGTTATATACAGTCACCCCAATATCCAGACACCAGTGACCCCCAGTTATATACAGTCACCCCAATATCCAGACACCAATGACCCCGTTATATACAGTCACCCCAATATCCAGACACCAGTTACCCTCAGTTATATACAGTCACCCCAATATCCAGAACCCAGTGACCCTCAGTTATATACAGTCACCCCAATATCCAGACACCAATGACCCTCAGTTATATACAGTCACCCCAATATCCAGACACCAGTGACCCCAGTTATATACAGTCACCCCAATATCCAGACACCAGTGACCCTCAGTTATATACAGTCACCCCAATATCCAGACACCAGTGACCCCAGTTATATACAGTCACCCCAATATCCAGAACCCAGTGACCCTCAGTTATATACAGTCACCCCAATATCCAGACACCAGTGACCCTCAGTTATATACAGTCACCCCAATATCCAGACACCAGTGACCCGTTATATACAGTCACCCCTATCTCCAGATACCAGTGACCCCCAGTTATAGTCACCCCAATATCCAGACACCAGTGACCCCCCCGTTATATACAGTCACTCCAATATCCAGACACCAGTGACCCCCTGTTATATACAGTCACCCCAATATCCAGACACCAGTGACCCCCTGTTATATACAGTCACCCCTATCTCCAGATACCAGTGACCCCCAGTTATAGTCACCCCAATATCCAGACACCAGTGACCCCAGTTATATACAGTCACCCCAATATCCAGACACCAGTGACCCTCAGTTATATACAGTCACCCCAATATCCAGACACCAGTGACCCCCCGTTATATACAGTCACCCCAATATACAGACACCAGTGACCCCCAGTTATATACAGTCACCCCAATATCCAGACACCAGTGACCCTCAGTTATATACAGTCACTCCAATATCCAGACACCAGTGACCCCCCGTTATATACAGTCACCCCAATATCCAGACACCAGTGACCCTCAGTTATATACAGTCACCCCAATATCCAGACACCAGTGACCCCCAGTTATATACAGTCACCCCAATATCCAGACACCAGTGACCCCCGTTATATACAGTCACCCCAATATCCAGACACCAGTGACCCCCAGTTATATACAGTCACCCCAATATCCAGACACCAGTGACCCCCGTTATATACAGTCACTCCAATATCCAGACACCAGTGACCCCCCGTTATATACAGTCACCCTAATATCCAGACACCAGTGACCCTCAGTTATATACAGTCACCCCAATATGCAGACACCAGTGACCCCCAGTTATATACAGTCACCCCAATATGCAGACACCAGTGACCCCCCGTTATATACAGTCACCCCAATATCCAGACACCAGTGACCCTCAGTTATATACAGTCACCCCAATATGCAGACACCAGTGACCCCCAGTTATATACAGTCACCCCAATATGCAGACACCAGTGACCCTCAGTTATATACAGTCACCCCAATATCCAGACACCAATGACCCCCAGTTATATACAGTCACCCCAATATGCAGACACCAGTGACCCTCAGTTATATACAGTCACCCCAATATCCAGACACCAGTGACCCCCCGTTATATACAGCCACCCCAATATCCAGACACCAGTGACCCTCAGTTATATACAGTCACCCCAATATGCAGACAACAGTGACCCTCAGTTATATACAGTCACCCCAATATCCAGACACCAGTGACCCCCCGTTATATACAGTCACCCCAATATCCAGACACCAGTGACCCCCATTTATATAGTCACCCCAATATCCAGATACCAGTGACCCAGTTATATACAGTCACCCCAATATCCAGACACCAGTGACCCCCAGTTATATACAGTCACCCCAATATCCAGACACCAGTGACCCCAGTTATATACAGTCACCCCAATATCCAGACACCAGTGACCCCAGTTATATACAGTCACCCCAATATCCAGACACCAGTGACCCCCAGTTATATACAGTCACCCCAATATCCAGACAACAGTGACCCCCCGTTATATACAGTCACCCCAATATCCAGACACCAGTGACCCCAGTTATATACAGTCACCCCAATATCCAGACACCAAAGACCCCCAGTTATATACAGTCACCCCAATATCCAGACACCAGTGACCCCCAGTTATATAGTCACCCCAATATCCAGACACCAGTGACCCCAGTTATATACAGTCACCCCAATATCCAGACACCAATGACCCCCAGTTATATACAGTCACCCCAATATCCAGACACCAGTGACCCTCAGTTATATACAGTCACCCCAATATCCAGACACCAGTGACCCCCCGTTATATACAGCCACCCCAATATCCAGACACCAGTGACCCCCAGTTATATACAGTCACCCCAATATCCAGACACCAGTGACCCCCCGTTATATACAGCCACCCCAATATCCAGACACCAGTGACCCCGTTATATACAGTCATTCCAATATCCAGACACCAGTGACCCCCCGTTATATACAGTCACCCCAATATCCAGACACCAGTGACCCCCAGTTATATAGTCACCCCAATATCCAGATACCAGTGACCCAGTTATATACAGTTACCCCAATATCCAGACACCAGTGACCCCCAGTTATATACAGTCACCCCAATATCCAGACACCAGTGACCCCCAGTTATATAGTCACCCCAATATCCAGACACCAGTGACCCCCCATTATATACAGTCACCCCAATATCCAGACACCAGTGACCCCCCATTATATACAGTCACCCCAATACCCAGACACCAATGACCCCCATTTATATACAGTCACCCCAATATCCAGACACCAGTGACCCCCCCCCGTTATATACAGTAACCCCAATATCCAGACACCAGTGACCCCCCGTTATATACAGTCACCCCAATATCCAGACACCAGTGACCCCCCGTTATATACAGTCACCCCAATATCCAGACACCAGTGACCTCCATTTATATAGTCACCCCAATATCCAGATACCAGTGACCCAGTTATATACAGTCACCCCAATATCCAGACACCAGTGACCCCCAGTTATATACAGTCACCCCAATATCCAGACACCAGTGACCCCAGTTAAATACAGTCACCCCAATATCCAGACACCAGTGACCCCAGTTATATACAGTCACCCCAATATCCAGACACCAGTGACCCCAGTTATATACAGTCACCCCAATATCCAGACACCAGTGACCCCCAGTTATATACAGTCACCCCAATATCCAGACACCAGTGACCCCCCGTTATATACAGTCACCCCAATATCCAGACACCAGTGACCCCAGTTATATACAGTCACCCCAATATCCAGACACCAAAGACCCCCAGTTATATACAGTCACCCCAATATCCAGACACCAGTGACCCCAGTTATATAGTCACCCCAATATCCAGACACCAGTGACCCTCAGTTATATACAGTCACCCCAATATCCAGACACCAGTGACCCCAGTTATATACAGTCACCCCAATATCCAGACACCAGTGACCCCGTTATATACAGTCACCCTAATATCCAGACACCAATGACCCCCAGTTATATACAGTCACCCCAATATCCAGACACCAGTGACCCTCAGTTATATACAGTCACCCCAATATCCAGAACCCAGTGACCCTCAGTTATATACAGTCACCCCAATATCCAGACACCAATGACCCTCAGTTATATACAGTCACCCCAATATCCAGACACCAGTGACCCCAGTTATATACAGTCACCCCAATATCCAGACACCAGTGACCCTCAGTTATATACAGTCACCCCAATATCCAGACACCAGTGACCCCAGTTATATACAGTCACCCCAATATCCAGAACCCAGTGACCCTCAGTTATATACAGTCACCCCAATATCCAGACACCAGTGACCCTCAGTTATATACAGTCACCCCAATATCCAGACACCAGTGACCCGTTATATACAGTCACCCCTATCTCCAGATACCAGTGACCCCCAGTTATAGTCACCCCAATATCCAGACACCAGTGACCCCCCCGTTATATACAGTCACCCCAATATCCAGACACCAGTGACCCCCCCGTTATATACAGTCACCCCAATATCCAGACACCAGTGACCCCCTGTTATATACAGTCACCCCAATATCCAGACACCAGTGACCCCCTGTTATATACAGTCACTCCTATCTCCAGATACCAGTGACCCCCAGTTATAGTCACCCCAATATCCAGACACCAGTGACCCCAGTTATATACAGTCACCCCAATATCCAGACACCAGTGACCCTCAGTTATATACAGTCACCCCAATATCCAGACACCAGTGACCCCCCGTTATATACAGTCACCCCAATATACAGACACCAGTGACCCCCAGTTATATACAGTCACCCCAATATCCAGACAACAGTGACCCTCAGTTATATACAGTCACTCCAATATCCAGACACCAGTGACCCCCCGTTATATACAGTCACCCCAATATCCAGACACCAGTGACCCTCAGTTATATACAGTCACCCCAATATGCAGACACCAGTGACCCCCAGTTATATACAGTCACCCCAATATGCAGACACCAGTGACCCCCCGTTATATACAGTCACCCCAATATCCAGACACCAGTGACCCTCAGTTATATACAGTCACCCCAATATGCAGACACCAGTGACCCCCAGTTATATACAGTCACCCCAATATGCAGACACCAGTGACCCTCAGTTATATACAGTCACCCCAATATCCAGACACCAATGACCCCCAGTTATATACAGTCACCCCAATATGCAGACACCAGTGACCCTCAGTTATATACAGTCACCCCAATATCCAGACACCAGTGACCCCCCGTTATATACAGCCACCCCAATATCCAGACACCAGTGACCCCCAGTTATATACAGTCACTCCAATATCCAGACACCAGTGACCCAGTTATATACAGTCACCCCAATATCCAGACACCAGTCACCCCCAGTTATATACAGTCACCCCAATATCCAGACACCAGTGACCCCAGTTATATACAGTCACCCCAATATCCAGACACCAGTGACCCCAGTTATATACAGTCACCCAAATATCCAGACACCAGTGACCCCCAGTTATATACAGTCACCCCAATATCCAGACACCAGTGACCCCCCGTTATATACAGTCACCCCAATATCCAGACACCAGTGACCCCAGTTATATACAGTCACCCCAATATCCAGACACCAAAGACCCCCAGTTATATACAGTCACCCCAATATCCAGACACCAGTGACCCCCAGTTATATAGTCACCCCAATATCCAGACACCAGTGACCCTCAGTTATATACAGTCACCCCAATATCCAGACACCAGTGACCCCAGTTATATACAGTCACCCCATTATCCAGACACCAGTGACCCCCAGTTATATACAGTCACCCCAATATCCAGACACCAATGACCCCCAGTTATATACAGTCACCCCAATATCCAGACACCAGTGACCCTCAGTTATATACAGTCACCCCAATATCCAGAACCCAGTGACCCTCAGTTATATACAGTCACCCCAATATCCAGACACCAATGACCCCCCGTTATATACAGTCACCCTAATATCCAGACACCAGTGACCCTCAGTTATATACAGTCACCCCAATATCCAGACACCAGTGACCCCCCGTTATATACAGTCACCCCAATATCCAGACACCAATGACCCTCAGTTATATACAGTCACCCCAATATCCAGACACCAGTGACCCCAGTTATATACAGTCACCCCAATATCCAGACACCAGTGACCCCAGTTATATACAGTCACCCCAATATCCAGAACCCAGTGACCCTCAGTTATATACAGTCACCCCAATATCCAGACACCAATGACCCCCAGTTATATATAGTCACCCCAATATCCAGACACCAGTGACCCTCAGTTATATACAGTCACCCCAATATCCAGAACCCAGTGACCCTCAGTTATATACAGTCACCCCAATATCCAGACACCAATGACCCCCCGTTATATACAGTCACCCCAATATCCAGACACCAGTGACCCCCCGTTATATACAGTCACCCCAATATCTAGACACCAGTGACCCCCATTTATATAGTCACCCCAATATCCAGATACCAGTGACCCAGTTATATACAGTCACCCCAATATCCAGACACCAGTGACCCCCAGTTATATACAGTCACCCCAATATCCAGACACCAGTGACCCCAGTTATATACAGTCACCCCAATATCCAGACACCAGTGACCCCAGTTATATACAGTCACCCCAATATCCAGACACCAGTGACCCCCAGTTATATACAGTCACCCCAATATCCAGACACCAGTGACCCCCCGTTATATACAGTCACCCCAATATCCAGACACCAGTGACCCCAGTTATATACAGTCACCCCAATATCCAGACACCAAAGACCCCCAGTTATATACAGTCACCCCAATATGCAGACACCAGTGACCCCCCGTTATATACAGTCACCCCAATATCCAGACACCAGTGACCCTCAGTTATATACAGTCACCCCAATATGCAGACACCAGTGACCCCCAGTTATATACAGTCACCCCAATATGCAGACACCAGTGACCCTCAGTTATATACAGTCACCCCAATATCCAGACACCAATGACCCCCAGTTATATAGTCACCCCAATATGCAGACACCAGTGACCCTCAGTTATATACAGTCACCCCAATATCCAGACACCAGTGACCCCCCGTTATATACAGCCACCCCAATATCCAGACACCAGTGACCCTCAGTTATATACAGTCACCCCAATATGCAGACAACAGTGACCCTCAGTTATATACAGTCACCCCAATATCCAGACACCAGTGACCCCCCGTTATATACAGTCACCCCAATATCCAGACACCAGTGACCCCCATTTATATAGTCACCCCAATATCCAGATACCAGTGACCCAGTTATATACAGTCACCCCAATATCCAGACACCAGTGACCCCCAGTTATATACAGTCACCCCAATATCCAGACACCAGTGACCCCAGTTATATACAGTCACCCCAATATCCAGACACCAGTGACCCCAGTTATATACAGTCACCCCAATATCCAGACACCAGTGACCCCCAGTTATATACAGTCACCCCAATATCCAGACACCAGTGACCCCCCGTTATATACAGTCACCCCAATATCCAGACACCAGTGACCCCAGTTATATACAGTCACCCCAATATCCAGACACCAAAGACCCCCAGTTATATACAGTCACCCCAATATCCAGACACCAGTGACCCCCAGTTATATAGTCACCCCAATATCCAGACACCAGTGACCCTCAGTTATATACAGTCACCCCAATATCCAGACACCAGTGACCCCAGTTATATACAGTCACCCCAATATCCAGACACCAATGACCCCCAGTTATATACAGTCACCCCAATATCCAGACACCAGTGACCCTCAGTTATATACAGTCACCCCAATATCCAGACACCAGTGACCCCCCGTTATATACAGCCACCCCAATATCCAGACACCAGTGACCCCCAGTTATATACAGTCACCCCAATATCCAGACACCAGTGACCCCCCGTTATATACAGCCACCCCAATATCCAGACACCAGTGACCCCCAGTTATATACAGTCACTCCAATATCCAGACACCAGTGACCCCCCGTTATATACAGTCACCCCAATATCCAGACACCAGTGACCCCCAGTTATATAGTCACCCCAATATCCAGATACCAGTGACCCAGTTATATACAGTTACCCCAATATCCAGACACCAGTGACCCCCAGTTATATACAGTCACCCCAATATCCAGACACCAGTGACCCCCAGTTATATAGTCACCCCAATATCCAGACACCAGTGACCCCCCATTATATACAGTCACCCCAATATCCAGACACCAGTGACCCCCCATTATATACAGTCACCCCAATACCCAGACACCAATGACCCCCATTTATATACAGTCACCCCAATATCCAGACACCAGTGACCCCCCCGTTATATACAGTAACCCCAATATCCAGACACCAGTGACCCCCCGTTATATACAGTCACCCCAATATCCAGACACCAGTGACCCCCCCGTTATACACAGTCACCCCAATATCAAAACACCAATGACCCCAAGTTATACACAGTCACCCCAATATCCAGACACCAGTGACCCTCAGTTATATACAGTCACCCCAATATGCAGACACCAGTGACCCTCAGTTATATACAGTCACCCCAATATCCAGACACCAGTGACCCCCCGTTATATACAGTCACCCCAATATCCAGACACCAGTGACCCCCATTTATATAGTCACCCCAATATCCAGATACCAGTGACCCAGTTATATACAGTCACCCCAATATCCAGACACCAGTGACCCCCAGTTATATACAGTCACCCCAATATCCAGACACCAGTGACCCCAGTTATATACAGTCACCCCAATATCCAGACACCAGTGACCCCAGTTATATACAGTCACCCCAATATCCAGACACCAGTGACCCCAGTTATATACAGTCACCCCAATATCCAGACACCAGTGACCCCCAGTTATATACAGTCACCCCAATATCCAGACACCAGTGACCCCCCGTTATATACAGTCACCCCAATATCCAGACACCAGTGACCCCAGTTATATACAGTCACCCCAATATCCAGACACCAAAGACCCCCAGTTATATACAGTCACCCCAATATCCAGACACCAGTGACCCCCAGTTATATAGTCACCCCAATATCCAGACACCAGTGACCCTCAGTTATATACAGTCACCCCAATATCCAGACACCAGTGACCCCAGTTATATACAGTCACCCCAATATCCAGACACCAGTGACCCCCAGTTATATACAGTCACCCCAATATCCAGACACCAATGACCCCCAGTTATATACAGTCACCCCAATATCCAGACACCAGTTACCCTCAGTTATATACAGTCACCCCAATATCCAGAACCCAGTGACCCTCAGTTATATACAGTCACCCCAATATCCAGACACCAATGACCCTCAGTTATATACAGTCACCCCAATATCCAGACACCAGTGACCCCAGTTATATACAGTCACCCCAATATCCAGACACCAGTGACCCTCAGTTATATACAGTCACCCCAATATCCAGACACCAGTGACCCCAGTTATATACAGTCACCCCAATATCCAGAACCCAGTGACCCTCAGTTATATACAGTCACCCCAATATCCAGACACCAGTGACCCTCAGTTATATACAGTCACCCCAATATCCAGACACCAGTGACCCGTTATATACAGTCACCCCTATCTCCAGATACCAGTGACCCCCAGTTATAGTCACCCCAATATCCAGACACCAGTGACCCCCTGTTATATACAGTCACCCCAATATCCAGACACCAGTGACCCCCTGTTATATACAGTCACCCCTATCTCCAGATACCAGTGACCCCCAGTTATAGTCACCCCAATATCCAGACACCAGTGACCCCAGTTATATACAGTCACCCCAATATCCAGACACCAGTGACCCTCAGTTATATACAGTCACCCCAATATCCAGACACCAGTGACCCCCCGTTATATACAGTCACCCCAATATACAGACACCAGTGACCCCCAGTTATATACAGTCACCCCAATATCCAGACACCAGTGACCCTCAGTTATATACAGTCACTCCAATATCCAGACACCAGTGACCCCCCGTTATATACAGTCACCCCAATATCCAGACACCAGTGACCCTCAGTTATATACAGTCACCCCAATATCCAGACACCAGTGACCCCCAGTTATATACAGTCACCCCAATATCCAGACACCAGTGACCCCCGTTATATACAGTCACCCCAATATCCAGACACCAGTGACCCCCAGTTATATACAGTCACCCCAATATCCAGACACCAGTGACCCCCGTTATATACAGTCACTCCAATATCCAGACACCAGTGACCCCCCGTTATATACAGTCACCCCAATATCCAGACACCAGTGACCCTCAGTTATATACAGTCACCCCAATATGCAGACACCAGTGACCCCCAGTTATATACAGTCACCCCAATATGCAGACACCAGTGACCCCCCGTTATATACAGTCACCCCAATATCCAGACACCAGTGACCCTCAGTTATATACAGTCACCCCAATATGCAGACACCAGTGACCCCCAGTTATATACAGTCACCCCAATATCCAGACACCAATGACCCCCAGTTATATACAGTCACCCCAATATGCAGACACCAGTGACCCTCAGTTATATACAGTCACCCCAATATCCAGACACCAGTGACCCCCCGTTATATACAGCCACCCCAATATCCAGACACCAGTGACCCTCAGTTATATACAGTCACCCCAATATGCAGACAACAGTGACCCTCAGTTATATACAGTCACCCCAATATCCAGACACCAGTGACCCCCCGTTATATACAGTCACCCCAATATCCAGACACCAGTGACCCCCATTTATATAGTCACCCCAATATCCAGATACCAGTGACCCAGTTATATACAGTCACCCCAATATCCAGACACCAGTGACCCCAGTTATATACAGTCACCCCAATATCCAGACACCAGTGACCCCCAGTTATATACAGTCACCCCAATATCCAGACACCAGTGACCCCCCGTTATATACAGTCACCCCAATATCCAGACACCAGTGACCCCAGTTATATACAGTCACCCCAATATCCAGACACCAAAGACCCCCAGTTATATACAGTCACCCCAATATCCAGACACCAGTGACCCCAGTTATATAGTCACCCCAATATCCAGACACCAGTGACCCTCAGTTATATACAGTCACCCCAATATCCAGACACCAGTGACCCCAGTTATATACAGTCACCCCAATATCCAGACACCAGTGACCCCCAGTTATATACAGTCACCCTAATATCCAGACACCAATGACCCCCAGTTATATACAGTCACCCCAATATCCAGACACCAGTGACCCTCAGTTATATACAGTCACCCCAATATCCAGAACCCAGTGACCCTCAGTTATATACAGTCACCCCAATATCCAGACACCAATGACCCTCAGTTATATACAGTCACCCCAATATCCAGACACCAGTGACCCCAGTTATATACAGTCACCCCAATATCCAGACACCAGTGACCCTCAGTTATATACAGTCACCCCAATATCCAGACACCAGTGACCCCAGTTATATACAGTCACCCCAATATCCAGAACCCAGTGACCCTCAGTTATATACAGTCACCCCAATATCCAGACACCAGTGACCCTCAGTTATATACAGTCACCCCAATATCCAGACACCAGTGACCCGTTATATACAGTCACCCCTATCTCCAGATACCAGTGACCCCCAGTTATAGTCACCCCAATATCCAGACACCAGTGACCCCCCCGTTATATACAGTCACCCCAATATCCAGACACCAGTGACCCCCTGTTATATACAGTCACCCCAATATCCAGACACCAGTGACCCCCTGTTATATACAGTCACCCCTATCTCCAGATACCAGTGACCCCCAGTTATAGTCACCCCAATATCCAGACACCAGTGACCCCAGTTATATACAGTCACCCCAATATCCAGACACCAGTGACCCTCAGTTATATACAGTCACCCCAATATCCAGACACCAGTGACCCCCCGTTATATACAGTCACCCCAATATACAGACACCAGTGACCCCCAGTTATATACAGTCACCCCAATATCCAGACACCAGTGACCCTCAGTTATATACAGTCACCCCAATATCCAGACACCAGTGACCCTCAGTTATATACAGTCACCCCAATATGCAGACACCAGTGACCCCCAGTTATATACAGTCACCCCAATATGCAGACACCAGTGACCCTCAGTTATATACAGTCACCCCAATATCCAGACACCAATGACCCCCAGTTATATACAGTCACCCCAATATGCAGACACCAGTGACCCTCAGTTATATACAGTCACCCCAATATCCAGACACCAGTGACCCCCCGTTATATACAGCCACCCCAATATCCAGACACCAGTGACCCCCAGTTATATACAGTCACTCCAATATCCAGACACCAGTGACCCTCAGTTATATACAGTCACCCCAATATGCAGACACCAGTGACCCTCAGTTATATACAGTCACCCCAATATCCAGACACCAGTGACCCCCCGTTATATACAGTCACCCCAATATCCAGACACCAGTGACCCCCATTTATATAGTCACCCCAATATCCAGATACCAGTGACCCAGTTATATACAGTCACCCCAATATCCAGACACCAGTGACCCCCAGTTATATACAGTCACCCCAATATCCAGACACCAGTGACCCCAGTTATATACAGTCACCCCAATATCCAGACACCAGTGACCCCAGTTATATACAGTCACCCCAATATCCAGACACCAGTGACCCCCAGTTATATACAGTCACCCCAATATCCAGACACCAGTGACCCCCCGTTATATACAGTCACCCCAATATCCAGACACCAGTGACCCCAGTTATATACAGTCACCCCAATATCCAGACACCAAAGACCCCCAGTTATATACAGTCACCCCAATATCCAGACACCAGTGACCCCCAGTTATATAGTCACCCCAATATCCAGACACCAGTGACCCTCAGTTATATACAGTCACCCCAATATCCAGACACCAGTGACCCCAGTTATATACAGTCACCCCAATATCCAGACACCAGTGACCCCCAGTTATATACAGTCACCCCAATATCCAGACACCAATGACCCCCAGTTATATACAGTCACCCCAATATCCAGACACCAGTGACCCTCAGTTATATACAGTCACCCCAATATCCAGAACCCAGTGACCCTCAGTTATATACAGTCACCCCAATATCCAGACACCAATGACCCCCCGTTATATACAGTCACCCTAATATCCAGACACCAGTGACCCTCAGTTATATACAGTCACCCCAATATCCAGACACCAGTGACCCCCCGTTATATACAGTCACCCCAATATCCAGACACCAATGACCCTCAGTTATATACAGTCACCCCAATATCCAGACACCAGTGACCCCAGTTATATACAGTCACCCCAATATCCAGACACCAGTGACCCCAGTTATATACAGTCACCCCAATATCCAGAACCCAGTGACCCTCAGTTATATACAGTCACCCCAATATCCAGACACCAATGACCCCCAGTTATATATAGTCACCCCAATATCCAGACACCAGTGACCCTCAGTTATATACAGTCACCCCAATATCCAGAACCCAGTGACCCTCAGTTATATACAGTCACCCCAATATCCAGACACCAATGACCCCCCGTTATATACAGTCACCCCAATATCCAGACACCAGTGACCCCCCGTTATATACAGTCACCCCAATATCTAGACACCAATGACCCCCAGTTATATACAGTCACCCCAATATCCAGATACCAGTGACCCCCCGTTATATACAGTCACCCCAATATGCAGACACCAGTGACCCCCAGTTATATACAGTCACCCCAATATGCAGACACCAGTGACCCTCAGTTATATACAGTAACCCCAATATCCAGACACCAATGACCCCCCGTTATATACAGTCACCCCAATATGCAGACACCAGTGACCCTCAGTTATATACAGTCACCCCAATATCCAGACACCAGTGACCCCCCGTTATATACAGTCACCCCAATATCCAGACACCAGTGACCCCCATTTATATAGTCACCCCAATATCCAGATACCAGTGACCCAGTTATATACAGTCACCCCAATATCCAGACACCAGTGACCCCCAGTTATATACAGTCACCCCAATATCCAGACACCAGTGACCCCAGTTATATACAGTCACCCCAATATCCAGACACCAGTGACCCCAGTTATATACAGTCACCCCAATATCCAGACACCAGTGACCCCCAGTTATATACAGTCACCCCAATATCCAGACACCAGTGACCCCCCCGTTATATACAGTCACCCCAATATCCAGACACCAGTGACCCCAGTTATATACAGTCACCCCAATATCCAGACACCAAAGACCCCCAGTTATATACAGTCACCCCAATATCCAAATATCCAGACACCAGTGACCCCCAGTTATATAGTCACCCCAATATCCAGACACCAGTGACCCTCAGTTATATACAGTCACCCCAATATCCAGACACCAGTGACCCCAGTTATATACAGTCACCCCAATATCCAGACACCAGTGACCCCCAGTTATATACAGTCACCCCAATATCCAGACACCAATGACCCCCAGTTATATACAGTCACCCCAATATCCAGACACCAGTGACCCTCAGTTATATACAGTCACCCCAATATCCAGAACCCAGTGACCCTCAGTTATATACAGTCACCCCAATATCCAGACACCAATGACCCCCCGTTATATACAGTCACCCTAATATCCAGACACCAGTGACCCTCAGTTATATACAGTCACCCCAATATCCAGACACCAGTGACCCCCCGTTATATACAGTCACCCCAATATCCAGACACCAATGACCCTCAGTTATATACAGTCACCCCAATATCCAGACACCAGTGACCCCAGTTATATACAGTCACCCCAATATCCAGACACCAGTGACCCCAGTTATATACAGTCACCCCAATATCCAGACACCAATGACCCTCAGTTATATACAGTCACCCCAATATCCAGACACCAGTGACCCCAGTTATATACAGTCACCCCAATATCCAGACACCAGTGACCCCAGTTATATACAGTCACCCCAATATCCAGAACCCAGTGACCCTCAGTTATATACAGTCACCCCAATATCCAGACACCAATGACCCCCAGTTATATATAGTCACCCCAATATCCAGACACCAGTGACCCTCAGTTATATACAGTCACCCCAATATCCAGAACCCAGTGACCCTCAGTTATATACAGTCACCCCAATATCCAGACACCAATGACCCCCCGTTATATACAGTCACCCCAATATCCAGACACCAGTGACCCCCCGTTATATACAGTCACCCCAATATCTAGACACCAATGACCCCCAGTTATATACAGTCACCCCAATATCCAGATACCAGTGACCCCCCGTTATATACAGTCACCCCAATATCCAGACACCAGTGACCCTCAGTTATATACAGTCACCCCAATATCCAGACACCAATGACCCCCCGTTATATACAGTCACCCCAATATCCAGACACCAGTGACCCCCAGTTATATACAGTCACCCCAATATCCAGACACCAGTGACCCTCAGTTATATACAGTCACCCCAATATCCAGAACCCAGTGACCCTCAGTTATATACAGTCACCCCAATATCCAGACACCAATGACCCCCCGTTATATACAGTCACCCCAATATCCAGACACCAGTGACCCCCCGTTATATACAGTCACCCCAATATCTAGACACCAATGACCCCCAGTTATATACAGTCACCCCAATATCCAGATACCAGTGACCCCCCGTTATATACAGTCACCCCAATATCCAGATACCAGTGACCCCCCGTTATATACAGTCACCCCAATATCCAGACACCAGTGACCCTCAGTTATATACAGTCACCCCAATATCCAGACACCAGTGACCCCAGTTATATACAGTCACCCCAATATCCAGAACCCAGTGACCCTCAGTTATATACAGTCACCCCAATATCCAGACACCAGTGACCCCCCGTTATATACAGTCACCCCAATATCTAGACACCAATGACCCCCAGTTATATACAGTCACCCCAATATCCAGATACCAGTGACCCCCAGTTATATACAGTCACCCCAATATCCATACACCAGTGACCCCCCGTTATATACAGTCACCCCAATATCTAGACACCAATGACCCCCAGTTATATACAGTCACCCCAATATCCAGATACCAGTGACCCCCAGTTATATACAGTCACCAGTGACCCCCAGTTATATACAGTCACCCCAATATCCAGATACCAGTGACCCTCAGTTATATACAGTCACCCCAATATCCAGATACCAGTGACCCCAGTTATAAACAGTCACCCCAATATCCAGATACCAGTGACCCCGTTATATACAGTCACCAGTGACCCCCAGTTATATACAGTCACCCCAATATCCAGAACCCAGTGACCCTCAGTTATATACAGTCACCCCTATCTCCAGATACCAATGACCCCCCGTTATATACAGTCACCCCAATATCCAGAACCCAGTGACCCTCAGTTATATACAGTCACCCCAATATCCAGACACCAGTGACCCCCCGTTATATACAGTCACCCCAATATCTAGACACCAATGACCCCCAGTTATATACAGTCACCCCAATATCCAGATACCAGTGACCCCGTTATATACAGTCACCCCAATATCCAGACACCAGTGACCCCCCGTTATATACAGTCACCCCAATATCTAGACACCAATGACCCCCAGTTATATACAGTCACCCCAATATCCAGATACCAGTGACCCCCAGTTATATACAGTCACCAGTGACCCCCAGTTATATACAGTCACCCCAATATCCAGATACCAGTGACCCTCAGTTATATACAGTCACCCCAATAT
The DNA here is from genome assembly GCF_050947455.1 of Rhinoderma darwinii. Taxonomy (NCBI): domain Eukaryota; kingdom Metazoa; phylum Chordata; class Amphibia; order Anura; family Rhinodermatidae; genus Rhinoderma; species Rhinoderma darwinii. The sequence continues at coordinate 56,433 of NW_027464559.1, forward strand.
CCAGATACCAGTGACCCGTTATAAACAGTCACCCCAATATCCAGATACCAGTGACCCCGTTATATACAGTCACCAGTGACCCCCAGTTATATACAGTCACCCCAATATCCAGAACCCAGTGACCCTCAGTTATATACAGTCACCCCTATCTCCAGATACCAATGACCCCCCGTTATATACAGTCACCCCAATATCCAGACACCAATGACCCCCCTTTATATACAGTCACCCCAATATCCAGACACCAGTGACCCCCCGTTATATACAGTCACCCCAATATCTAGACACCAATGACCCCCAGTTATATACAGTCACCCCAATATCCAGATACCAGTGACCCCCCGTTATATACAGTCACCAGTGACCCCCAGTTATATACAGTCACCCCAATATCCAGATACCAGTGACCCTCAGTTATATACAGTCACCCCAATATCCAGATACCAGTGACCCCAGTTATAAACAGTCACCCCAATATCCAGATACCAGTGACCCCCAGTTATATACAGTCACCCCAATATCCAGACACCAGTGACCCCCAGTTATATACAGTCACCAGTGACCCCCAGTTATATACAGTCACCCCAATATCCAGATACCAGTGACCCTCAGTTATATACAGTCACCCCAATATCCAGATACCAGTGACCCCCAGTTATATACAGTCACCCCAATATCCAGACACCAGTGACCCTCAGTTATATACAGTCACCCCAATATCCAGATACCAGTGACCCCCAGTTATATACAGTCACCAGTGACCCCCTGTTATATACAGTCACCCCAATATCCAGATACCAGTGACCCTCAGTTATATACAGTCACCCCAATATCCAGATACCAGTGACCCCCTGTTATATACAGTCACCCCAATATCCAGATACCAGTGACCCCAGTTATAAACAGTCACCCCAATATCCAGATACCAGTGACCCCCAGTTATATACAGTCACCCCAGTGATATTATTATTAGTGTTGCTGTGTATGGCGGGGCCGCTGCCTGTTTTGCTGTGGTGTCACACCCCCCCCCCCCTCGTTATATGAGCCATGGTGTAGATTACACGGCTGGCACACACACACCGCCCGCAGCATCATGTCTGACCTGTGCCCGCAGCTGCAGAACCTCTCGTTAGAAACCTCTGATGAACAGAACACAGACCTGGACGCTGATGGTGAGTGATCTATGTATGTATTCCAGCCCCCCATAATAACACCGGCGGCTCAGCGGCAGAACACCCCACCGGCGGCTCAGCGGGAGAACACCCCACCGGCGGCTCAGCGGGAAGATCACCCCACCGGCAGCTCAGCGGGGAGGACACCCCTCTGGCGGCTCAGCGGGGAGTACACCCCTCTGGCGGCTCAGCGGGGGGGAACACCCCATCGGCGGCTCAGCGGGGAGATCACCCCACCGGCGGCTCAGCGGGGAGATCACCCCACCGGCGGCTCAGCGGGGAGATCACCCCACCGGCGGCTCAGCGGGGAGATCACCCCACCGGCGGCTCAGCGGGGAGGACACCCCACCGGCAGGTCAGCGGGGAGGACACCCCTCTGTTGGCTCAGCGGGGAGGACACCCCTCTGGCGGCTCAGCGGGGGGGATACCCGGCCGGCGGTTCAGCGGGGAGGACACCCCACTGGCAGCTCAGCGGGGAGGACACCCTGCCGGCGGTTCAGCGGGGAGGACACCCCACTGGCAGCTCAGCGGGGAGGACACCCTCCGGCGGCTCAGCGGGGAGGACACCCCACCGGCGGCTCAGCGGGGAGGACACCCCACCGGCGGCTCAGCGGGGAGGACACCCCACCGGCGGCTCAGCGGGGAGGACACCCCACCGGCGGCTCAGCGGGGAGGACACCCCTCTGGCGGCTCAGCGGGGGGGACACCCGGCCGGCGGTTCAGCGGGGAGGACACCCCACTGGCAGCTCAGCGGGGAGGACACCCTCCGGCGGCTCAGCGGGGAGGACACCCCACCGGCGGCTCAGCGGGGAGGACACCCCACCGGCGGCTCAGCGGGAAGGACACCCCACCGGCGGCTCAGCGGGAAGGACACCCCACCGGCGGCTCAGCGGGAAGGACACCCCACCGGCGGCTCAGCGGGAAGGACACCCTCCGGTTACAGAATTCTAATACAAGCAGATAGTTTCATCTAATAAATATAACCCCAAAATGAATCCTCCCACGTAAAACAATCCCCGTCATTTCAGAGCCTGTGCCCAGGGCCCCCTATACCTGTCTGCTTGGCGGGGCTGGCGCCATATTCAGGAACTTTATCCGTAGACAAAGATCAGCACTTTTATAAGGATGGCGCCATAGACGTCAGGTGCGGTGTGAGGGGCGATAATCAGGGATAGGCCAAGATCTCTCATCTATGACCTGTCCTGGATATGGGGGTAACATGGACTCACGTGGGGGTTCAGGTCGGCTGAGGGGACTTGCGTTTGATTCATTTTTTTTTTATTTGGATGAGGAGTTCTTGCATTTTGTATTCCCCTGGGGGTGCCGAGGTCACATGACCTGTGTCCCCCCTGCATTACCCCAGCGTCTATCCAGCATTACTTCATTATTGGAGGCACAGACCATCGCCCCCTTCCCTACACCACAGAAACCACCATCATTGTATCCTGATAAATGACCCCCCACCTCTGGGCCCCGTAGCAGCTGCTATGTCTGTAGTTACGCTCATGTGTTTCCATTGTAACAAGCTGGGCACTCCTACTTGGCAACAGCCCTTACCCTGCCCCGAGCTCTGTGGTTAGGGTTAGGCTGACGCCGTGAAGCTCACACTATAGACTCAGGACACGCTGCGTCATGTAACATATAGATCGGAGGTAGGAACGAATCAAGAAATCCAGGTCCTGCCGCGCCGGGTACTCATCGCAGCCCCCGAATCTCTGGGACAAACTGATTGAGAGGGACGTGCTTCCTGACAACCACATATAAGAAGCCGTCACCCCTGACAACCACATATAAGAAGCCGTCACCCCTGACAACCACATATAAGAAGCCGTCAACCCTGACAACCACATATAAGAAGCTGTCACCCGACAACCACATATAAGAAGTGGTCACGCAGTGTATCCCTGACAACCACATATAAGAAGCTGTCACGCAGTGTATCCCTGACAACCACATATAAGAAGCTGTCATCCCTGACAACCACATATAAGAAGCTGTCACGCAGTGTATCCCTGACAACCACATATAAGAAGCTGTCATGCAGTGTATCCCTGACAACCACATATAAGAAGCTGTCACACAGTGTGTCCCTGACAACCACATATAAGAAGCCGTCACCCGACAACCACATATAAGAAGCCGTCACCCCTGACAACCACATATAAGAAGCCGTCACCCCTGACAACCACATATAAGAAGTCATCAACCCTGACAACCACATATAAGAAGCTGTCACCCGACAACCACATATAAGAAGTGGTCACGCAGTGTATCCCTGACAACCACATATAAGAAGCTGTCACGCAGTGTGTCCCTGACAACCACATATAAGAAGTGGTCACGCAGTGTATCCCTGACAACCACATATAAGAAGCTGTCATGCAGTGTATCCCTGACAACCACATATAAGAAGCTGTCATCCCTGACAACCACATATAAGAAGCTGTCACGCAGTGTATCCCTGACAACCACATATAAGAAGCTGTCATGCAGTGTATCCCTGACAACCACATATAAGAAGCTGTCACGCAGTGTATCCCTGACAACCACATATAAGAAGCTGTCATGCAGTGTATCCCTGACAACCACATATAAGAAGCTGTCACGCAGTGTGTCCCTGACAACCACATATAAGAAGCTGTCACGCAGTGTATCCCTGACAACCACATATAAGAAGCTGTCACACAGTGTATCCCTGACAACCACATATAAGAAGCTGTCATCCCTGACAACCACATATAAGAAGCTGTCACGCAGTGTATCCCTGACAACCACATATAAGAAGCTGTCACGCAGTGTATCCCTGACAACCACATATAAGAAGCTGTCACACAGTGTGTCCCTGACAACCACATATAAGAAGCTGTCACGCAGTGTATCCCTGACAACCACATATAAGAAGCTGTCACACAGTGTGTCCCTGACAACCACATATAAGAAGCTGTCACGCAGTGTATCCCTGACAACCACATATAAGAAGCTGTCACGCAGTGTATCCCTGACAACCACATATAAGAAGCTGTCACACAGTGTGTCCCTGACAACCACATATAAGAAGCTGTCACACAGTGTGTCCCTGACAACCACATATAAGAAGCTGTCATGCAGTGTATCCCTGACAACCACATATAAGAAGCTGTCACGCAGTGTATCCCTGACAACCACATATAAGAAGCTGTCACACAGTGTGTCCCTGACAACCACATATAAGAAGCTGTCACGCAGTGTATCCCTGACAACCACATATAAGAAGCTGTCACGCAGTGTATCCCTGACAACCACATATAAGAAGCTGTCACACAGTGTGTCCCTGACAACCACATATAAGAAGCTGTCACACAGTGTGTCCCTGACAACCACATATAAGAAGCTGTCACACAGTGTGTCCCTGACAACCACATATAAGAAGCTGTCATGCAGTGTATCCCTGACAACCACATATAAGAAGCTGTCACGCAGTGTATCCCTGACAACCACATATAAGAAGCTGTCACGCAGTGTGTCCCTGACAACCACATATAAGAAGCTGTCACGCAGTGTGTCCCTGACAACCACATATAAGAAGTGGTCACGCAGTGTATCCCTGACAACCACATATAAGAAGCTGTCATCCCTGACAACCACATATAAGAAGCTGTCACGCAGTGTATCCCTGACAACCACATATAAGAAGCTGTCACGCAGTGTATCCCTGACAACCAGACTTCCACATGACTCCGGACCCAGAAAAGCGCTCCTTGTCAGTCCCATGTCGGGCTGTTGTAATCATTAGAGGCGGCTCCCAGGTGACCTGATGCCAGATCTGCTGAATACACCTCCAGAGCAGAACTCTTCTCTCCATCCTTCAGGGTCAGAGACGTCTCCCACAGAAGCCGCCAGGTGGAGGGATGTCTATATACAGGCCTGCCATGATGCGGGGGTCGTGCCCACCTCCTACTTCCTCCGTCACATGAACAAGACACGCATGGATCTGAAGCATCACGGATTGGGGCCCGGTGGTACCCGTGCTATGGCTGCGGCCCTGCTGGTAAGAGGCTGAGGTCTTGCTCTATGCCAGCTGCTATAGGTGACTGTATATACATAGTGGCGGCCATGTTTTCTGTATTCCAGACTAACACAAGCATCACCTATCTAAACCTGAAGGACAACTGTATCCAGGCGGAGGGGCTGACACACCTGGTGCAGGTGCTGAGAGAGAACGACTCCCTCCAGGAGCTGGTAGGTTAATGACGGGCTGCGTGCGCATGACGGCGGGTGTCAGTATAGTCAATGCTGCGCTCCTCTCACCCCCAGGACCTCTCCAACAACCAGCTGGGAGTGCAGGGCTCGGAGGTGCTCTCCAGGATCTTACTGGACAATCTCTCCCTAAATGTCCTCAATCTGGCGCGTAAGTTACTGCTGCACCCGGGGGGTGTGATAAGAGCCGCCACCTGCTGCTAATGCCAGGGAGTGATGATATCTCTATAGCCGTATACGCCAACCTGTAACTCTCTACCTGCTGGAAGACCACAACTCCCAGCATCACCACAGCTGGCGCCAGTTACTCCCCGCGGCTCCTGTTACTGCGCAGTGACTCTCATCACTTATTCATCTTTCAGACAATGGATTCAGCGACCCGTCTGCGAAGTATCTGGCGGAGGCGCTGTCTGTGAGTATGGACAACTACCACCCCCAGGCACCACATCCAACACATTCTACCTGTCCAGGATGCAGTGCAACCGAAAACCATCCTGGAGGCAGCGGGGTAGAGTCGGGGTACAGTCGGGGTACAGTAGGGGTACAGTCGGGGTGCACCTGCTGCTGGGAGAACCCCATGTCTTCAAGATTACAACCGACACCTGCTGGCCAAAAAAACGCACAAAATTGTGGTACAGTTTTTTGGCTGGAATGTCCGATGAGGAAAACTGCACATAAAAAAAAGTTTGATATTTAGGTAACCATGGCGACGCGCCCCTCAATTCATCCCATGTGAACGCTGCATAACTGGCTGAAACGTGGTCCTGACGGTACGTGCGCACGCTTAGCGAAAAACGTCTGAAATTACGGAGCTCTTCTCAAGGTCAAACAGCTCCAGATTTACAGCCGTTTTTTCAGGCGTTTTTCGAGGCGTGTGAACAGACCCTGACAGATCTTGTATGTGAAACTCTGCAATGAAATACGTAACACAAATGAGCGGCAAAATCTGCGCAATTCCTGTGGTGTATTTCGGTGTGTTCTTTTACGCCATATGTGACCGCCCCCCTCACAGCTCAGACATTTCTTACACCGCAGAGATGAGCCCACATCTCCCCTAATAACAGACTGACCCCTCCATGTGCGCGGATCATGACCCCAACACGTCTATCAACAGGCAAACATCCGGATGACCAAGCTGAACCTCAGTCACAATGACTTCTGCAAGAAAGGAGGAGAGTTCCTGGGTCAGATGCTCGGTGAGTGTCCTGTATATACAGGTATAATGTTATATATAGAGAGAGAGGTGAGTGTCCTGTATATACAGGTATAATGCTATATATATATATAGAGAGGAGAGTGTCCTGTATATACAGGTATAATGTTATATATATAGAGAGAGGAGAGTGTCCTGTATATACAGGTATAATGTTATATATATATATAGAGAGGAGAGTGTCCTGTATATACAGGTATAATGTTATATATATATAGAGAGGAGAGTGTCCTGTATATACAGGTATAATGTTATATATATATAGAGAGGTGAGTGTCCTGTATATACAGGTATAATGCTATATATATATATAGAGAGGAGAGTGTCCTGTATATACAGGTATAATGTTATATATATAGAGAGAGGAGAGTGTCCTGTATATACAGGTATAATGTTATATATAGAGAGAGAGGTGAGTGTCCTGTATATACAGGTATAATGTTATATATATAGAGGGGAGAGTGTCCTGTATATACATGTATAATGTTATATATATAGAGAGGTGAGTGTCCTGTATATACAGGTATAATGTTATATATATATAGAGAGGTGAGTGTCCTGTATATACAGGTATAATGTTATATATATAGAGAGGAGAGTGTCCTGTATATACAGGTATAATGTTATATATATAGAGAGGTGACTGTCCTGTATATACAGGTATAATGTTATATATATAGAGAGAGGTGACTGTCCTGTATATACAGGTATAATGTTATATATATAGAGAGGAGAGTGTCCTGTATATACAGGTATAATGTTATATATATATATAGAGAGGAGAGTGTCCTGTATATACAGGTATAATGTTATATATATAGAGAGAGAGGTGAGTGTCCTGTATATACAGGTATAATGCTATATATATATATAGAGAGGAGAGTGTCCTGTATATACAGGTATAATGTTATATATATAGAGAGAGGAGAGTGTCCTGTATATACAGGTATAATGTTATATATAGAGAGAGAGGTGAGTGTCCTGTATATACAGGTATAATGCTATATATATATATAGAGAGGAGAGTGTCCTGTATATACAGGTATAATGTTATATATATAGAGAGGAGAGTGTCCTGTATATACAGGTATAATGTTATATATATAGAGAGGAGAGTGTCCTGTATATACAGGTATAATGTTATATATATATATAGAGAGGTGAGTGTCCTGTATATACAGGTATAATGTTATATATATAGAGAGGTGAGTGTCCTGTATATACAGGTATAATGTTATATATATATAGAGAGGTGAGTGTCCTGTATATACAGGTATAATGTTATATATATAGAGAGAGGTGAGTGTCCTGTATATACAGGTATAATGTTATATATATAGAGAGGAGAGTGTCCTGTATATACAGGTATAATGTTATATATATAGAGAGGTGAGTGTCCTGTATATACAGGTATAATGTTATATATATAGAGGTGAGTGTCCTGTATATACAGGTATAATGTTATATATATAGAGAGGTGAGTGTCCTGTATATACAGGTATAATGTTATATATATAGAGAGGAGAGTGTCCTGTATATACAGGTATAATGTTATATATATATATAGAGAGGAGAGTGTCCTGTATATACAGGTATAATGTTATATATAGAGAGGAGAGTGTCCTGTATATACAGGTATAATGTTATATATATATAGAGAGGTGAGTGTCCTGTATATACAGGTATAATGTTATATATATAGAGAGGAGAGTGTCCTGTATATACAGGTATAATGTTATATATATATAGAGAGGTGAGTGTCCTGTATATACAGGTATAATTTTATATATAGAGAGAGGTGAGTGTCCTGTATATACAGGTATAATGTTATATATATAGAGAGGAGAGTGTCCTGTATATACAGGTATAATGTTATATATATAGAGAGGAGAGTGTCCTGTATATACAGGTATAATTTTATATATAGAGAGAGGTGAGTGTCCTGTATATACAGGTATAATGTTATATATATATAGAGAGGTGACTGTCCTGTATATACAGGTATAATGTTATATATATAGAGAGGAGAGTGTCCTGTATATACAGGTATAATGTTATATATATAGAGAGAGGTGAGTGTCCTGTATATACAGGTATAATGTTATATATATAGAGAGGTGAGTGTCCTGTATATACAGGTATAATGTTATATATATAGAGAGGAGAGTGTCCTGTATATACAGGTATAATGTTATATATATATATATAGAGAGGTGAGTGTCCTGTATATACAGGTATAATGTTATATATATATAGAGAGGTGAGTGTCCTGTATATACAGGTATAATGTTATATATATAGAGAGGAGAGTGTCCTGTATATACAGGTATAATGTTATATATATAGAGAGGTGAGTGTCCTGTATATACAGGTATAATGTTATATATATATAGAGGAGAGTGTCCTGTATATACAGGTATAATGTTATATATAGAGAGGTGAGTGTCCTGTATATACAGGTATAATGTTATATATAGAGAGGTGAGTGTCCTGTATATACAGGTATAATGTTATATATAGAGAGGTGACTGTCCTGTATATACAGGTATAATGTTATATATAGAGAGGTGAGTGTCCTGTATATACAGGTATAATGTTATATATAGAGAGGTGACTGTCCTGTATATACAGGTATAATGTTATATATATAGAGAGGAGAGTGTCCTGTATATACAGGTATAATGTTATATATATAGAGAGGAGAGTGTCCTGTATATACAGGTATAATGTTATATATAGAGAGGTGAGTGTCCTGTATATACAGGTATAATGTTATATATATAGAGAGGAGAGTGTCCTGTATATACAGGTATAATGTTATATATATATAGAGAGGAGAGTGTCCTGTATATACAGGTATAATGTTATATATAGAGAGGTGAGTGTCCTGTATATACAGGTATAATGTTATATATATATATAGAGAGGTGAGTGTCCTGTATATACAGGTATAATGTTATATATATAGAGAGGAGAGTGTCCTGTATATACAGGTATAATGTTATATATATATATAGAGAGGAGAGTGTCCTGTATATACAGGTATAATGTTATATATATAGAGAGGAGAGTGTCCTGTATATACAGGTATAATGTTATATATAGAGAGGAGAGTGTCCTGTATATACAGGTATAATGTTATATATATAGAGAGGAGAGTGTCCTGTATATACAGGTATAATGTTATATATATTGAGAGGTGAGTGTCCTGTATATACAGGTATAATGTTATATATATATAGAGAGGAGAGTGTCCTGTATATACAGGTATAATGTTATATATATAGAGAGGAGAGTGTCCTGTATATACAGGTATAATGTTATATATATATAGAGAGGTGAGTGTCCTGTATATACAGGTATAATGTTATATATATATAGAGAGAGGAGAGTGTCCTGTATATACAGGTATAATGTTATATATATATAGAGAGGAGAGTGTCCTGTATATACAGGTATAATGTTATATATATAGAGAGAGGAGAGTGTCCTGTATATACAGGTATAATGTTATATATAGAGAGGTGAGTGTCCTGTATATACAGGTATAATGTTATATATATATAGAGAGGTGAGTGTCCTGTATATACAGGTATAATGTTATATATATAGAGAGGAGAGTGTCCTGTATATACAGGTATAATGTTATATATATAGAGAGGTGAGTGTCCTGTATATACAGGTATAATGTTATATATAGAGAGGTGAGTGTCCTGTATATACAGGTATAATGTTATATATATATATAGAGGTGAGTGTCCTGTATATACAGGTATAATGTTATATATATATAGAGAGGTGAGTGTCCTGTATATACAGGTATAATGTTATATATATAGAGAGGAGAGTGTCCTGTATATACAGGTATAATGTTATATATATATATAGAGAGGAGAGTGTCCTGTATATACAGGTATAATGTTATATATATATAGAGAGGAGAGTGTCCTGTATATACAGGTATAATGTTATATATATTGAGAGGAGAGTGTCCTGTATATACAGGTATAATGTTATATATAGAGAGGTGAGTGTCCTGTATATACAGGTATAATGTTATATATATATAGAGAGGAGAGTGTCCTGTATATACAGGTATAATGTTATATATATAGAGAGGAGAGTGTCCTGTATATACAGGTATAATGTTATATATATAGAGAGGAGAGTGTCCTGTATATACAGGTATAATGTTATATATATATAGAGAGAGGAGTGTCCTGTATATACAGGTATAATGTTATATATATAGAGAGGTGACTGTCCTGTATATACAGGTATAATGTTATATATATAGAGAGGAGAGTGTCCTGTATATACAGGTATAATGTTATATATATATATAGAGAGGAGAGTGTCCTGTATATACAGGTATAATGTTATATATATATAGAGAGGAGAGTGTCCTGTATATACAGGTATAATGTTATATATATTGAGAGGTGAGTGTCCTGTATATACAGGTATAATGTTATATATATATAGAGAGGAGAGTGTCCTGTATATACAGGTATAATGTTATATATATAGAGAGGAGAGTGTCCTGTATATACAGGTATAATGTTATATATATAGAGAGGAGAGTGTCCTGTATATACAGGTATAATGTTATATATATATATATATAGAGAGGTGAGTGTCCTGTATATACAGGTATAATGTTATATATATATAGAGAGGTGAGTGTCCTGTATATACAGGTATAATGTTATATATATAGAGGTGAGTGTCCTGTATATACAGGTATAATGTTATATATATATAGAGAGAGGAGAGTGTCCTGTATATACAGGTATAATGTTATATATATATAGAGAGGAGAGTGTCCTGTATATACAGGTATAATGTTATATATATAGAGAGAGGAGAGTGTCCTGTATATACAGGTATAATGTTATATATATAGAGAGGAGAGTGTCCTGTATATACAGGTATAATGTTATATATATAGAGAGGTGAGTGTCCTGTATATACAGGTATAATGTTATATATATATAGAGGAGAGTGTCCTGTATATACAGGTATAATGTTATATATAGAGAGGAGAGTGTCCTGTATATACAGGTATAATGTTATATATATAGAGAGGAGAGTGTCCTGTATATACAGGTATAATGTTATATATATATATAGAGAGGTGAGTGTCCTGTATATACAGGTATAATGTTATATATATAGAGAGGAGAGTGTCCTGTATATACAGGTATAATGTTATATATATAGAGAGGAGAGTGTCCTGTATATACAGGTATAATGTTATATATAGAGAGGAGAGTGTCCTGTATATACAGGTATAATGTTATATATATAGAGAGGTGAGTGTCCTGTATATACAGGTATAATGTTATATATATATATAGAGAGAGGTGAGTGTCCTGTATATACAGGTATAATGTTATATATATAGAGAGGTGAGTGTCCTGTATATACAGGTATAATGTTATATATATAGAGAGGTGAGTGTCCTGTATATACAGGTATAATGTTATATATATATAGAGAGGTGAGTGTCCTGTATATACAGGTATAATGTTATATATATATAGAGAGGTGAGTGTCCTGTATATACAGGTATAATGTTATATATATAGAGAGGTCAGTGTCCTATATATACAGGTATGATGTTATATATATATATATATAGAGAGGAGAGTGTCCTGTATATACAGGTATAATGTTATATATATAGAGAGGAGAGTGTCCTGTATATACAGGTATAATGTTATATATATATATAGAGAGGTGAGTGTCCTGTATATACAGGTATAATGTTATATATATATATAGAGAGGAGAGTGTCCTGTATATACAGGTATAATGTTATATATATATAGAGGAGAGTGTCCTGTATATACAGGTATAATGTTATATATATATAGAGAGGTGAGTGTCCTGTATATACAGGTATAATGTTATATATATATATAGAGGAGAGTGTCCTGTATATACAGGTATAATGTTATATATATATAGAGAGGTGAGTGTCCTGTATATACAGGTATAATGTTATATATATAGAGAGGAGAGTGTCCTGTATATACAGGTATAATGTTATATATATAGAGAGAGGTGAGTGTCCTGTATATACAGGTATAATGTTATATATATAGAGAGGAGAGTGTCCTGTATATACAGGTATAATGTTATATATATAGAGAGGAGAGTGTCCTGTATATACAGGTATAATGTTATATATATAGAGAGGAGAGTGTCCTGTATATACAGGTATAATGTTATATATAGAGAGGTGAGTGTCCTGTATATACAGGTATAATGTTATATATATAGAGAGAGGAGAGTGTCCTGTATATACAGGTATAATGTTATATATATAGAGAGAGAGGTGAGTGTCCTGTATATACAGGTATAATGTTATATATATATAGAGAGGAGAGTGTCCTGTATATACAGGTATAATGTTATATATATAGAGAGGAGAGTGTCCTGTATATACAGGTATAATGTTATATATAGAGAGGAGAGTGTCCTGTATATACAGGTATAATGTTATATATATAGAGAGGAGAGTGTCCTGTATATACAGGTATAATGTTATATATATAGAGAGGAGAGTGTCCTGTATATACAGGTATAATGTTATATATATAGAGAGGTGAGTGTCCTGTATATACAGGTATAATGTTATATATATATAGAGGAGAGTGTCCTGTATATACAGGTATAATGTTATATATATAGAGAGGAGAGTGTCCTGTATATACAGGTATAATGTTATATATATAGAGAGGAGAGTGTCCTGTATATACAGGTATAATGTTATATATATAGAGAGGTGAGTGTCCTGTATATACAGGTATAATGTTATATATATATAGAGGAGAGTGTCCTGTATATACAGGTATAATGTTATATATATATAGAGAGGTGAGTGTCCTGTATATACAGGTATAATGTTATATATAGAGAGGTGAGTGTCCTGTATATACAGGTATAATGTTATATATATATAGAGAGGAGAGTGTCCTGTATATACAGGTATAATGTTATATATATATATATAGAGAGGTGAGTGTCCTGTATATACAGGTATAATGTTATATATATAGAGAGGAGAGTGTCCTGTATATACAGGTATAATGTTATATATATATATAGAGAGAGGTGAGTGTCCTGTATATACAGGTATAATGTTATATATATATAGAGAGGTGAGTGTCCTGTATATACAGGTATAATGTTATATATATATATAGAGGAGAGTGTCCTGTATATACAGGTATAATGTTATATATATATAGAGAGGTGAGTGTCCTGTATATACAGGTATAATGTTATATATAGAGAGGTGAGTGTCCTGTATATACAGGTATAATGTTATATATATATAGAGAGGAGAGTGTCCTGTATATACAGGTATAATGTTATATATATATATATAGAGAGGTGAGTGTCCTGTATATACAGGTATAATGTTATATATATAGAGAGGAGAGTGTCCTGTATATACAGGTATAATGTTATATATATATATAGAGAGAGGTGAGTGTCCTGTATATACAGGTATAATGTTATATATATATAGAGAGGTGAGTGTCCTGTATATACAGGTATAATGTTATATATATAGAGAGGTGAGTGTCCTGTATATACAGGTATAATGTTATATATATAGAGAGGAGAGTGTCCTGTATATACAGGTATAATGTTATATATATATAGAGAGGTGAGTGTCCTGTATATACAGGTATAATGTTATATATATAGAGAGGAGAGTGTCCTGTATATACAGGTATAATGTTATATATATATAGAGAGGTGAGTGTCCTGTATATACAGGTATAATGTTATATATATATATAGAGAGGAGAGTGTCCTGTATATACAGGTATAATGTTATATATATAGAGAGGAGAGTGTCCTGTATATACAGGTATAATGTTATATATATATAGAGAGGTGAGTGTCCTGTATATACAGGTATAATGTTATATATATAGAGAGGTCAGTGTCCTGTATATACAGGTATAATGTTATATATATAGAGAGAGGTGAGTTTCCTGTATATACAGGTATAATGTTATATATATAGAGAGGTGAGTGTCCTGTATATACAGGTATAATGTTATATATATAGAGAGGTGAGTGTCCTGTATATACAGGTATAATGTTATATATATAGAGAGGAGAGTGTCCTGTATATACAGGTATAATGTTATATATATAGAGAGGAGAGTGTCCTGTATATACAGGTATAATGTTATATATATATAGAGAGGTGAGTGTCCTGTATATACAGGTATAATGTTATATATATAGAGAGGAGAGTGTCCTGTATATACAGGTATAATGTTATATATATATAGAGAGGTGAGTATCCTGTATATACAGGTATAATGTTATATATATAGAGAGGAGAGTGTCCTGTATATACAGGTATAATGTTATATATATATAGAGAGGTGAGTGTCCTGTATATACAGGTATAATGTTATATATATATATATAGAGAGGAGAGTGTCCTGTATATACAGGTATAATGTTATATATATAGAGAGGAGAGTGTCCTGTATATACAGGTATAATGTTATATATATATAGAGAGGTGAGTGTCCTGTATATACAGGTATAATGTTATATATATAGAGAGGTCAGTGTCCTGTATATACAGGTATAATGTTATATATATATAGAGAGGAGAGTGTCCTGTATATACAGGTATAATGTTATATATATAGAGAGGAGAGTGTCCTGTATATACAGGTATAATGTTATATATATAGAGAGAGGTGAGTTTCCTGTATATACAGGTATAATGTTATATATATAGAGAGGTGAGTGTCCTGTATATACAGGTATAATGTTATATATATAGAGAGGTGAGTGTCCTGTATATACAGGTATAATGTTATATATATAGAGAGGAGAGTGTCCTGTATATACAGGTATAATGTTATATATAGAGAGAGGAGAGTGTCCTGTATATACAGGTATAATGTTATATATATATATAGAGGTGAGTGTCCTGTATATACAGGTATAATGTTATATATATAGAGAGGTGAGTGTCCTGTATATACAGGTATAATGTTATATATATATATAGAGAGGAGAGTGTCCTGTATATACAGGTATAATGTTATATATATAGAGAGGTGAGTGTCCTGTATATACAGGTATAATGTTATATATATATAGAGGTGAGTGTCCTGTATATACAGGTATAATGTTATATATATAGAGAGGAGAGTGTCCTGTATATACAGGTATAATGTTATATATATATAGAGGAGAGTGTCCTGTATATACAGGTATAATGTTATATATATATAGAGAGGTGAGTGTCCTGTATATACAGGTATAATGTTATATATATAGAGAGGAGAGTGTCCTGTATATACAGGTATAATGTTATATATATAGAGAGGAGAGTGTCCTGTATATACAGGTATAATGTTATATATATATATAGAGAGGTGAGTGTCCTGTATATACAGGTATAATGTTATATATATAGAGAGGTGAGTGTCCTGTATATACAGGTATAATGTTATATATATATATATAGAGAGAGGTGAGTGTCCTGTATATACAGGTATAATGTTATATATATATATAGAGAGAGGAGAGTGTCCTGTATATACAGGTATAATGTTATATATATAGAGAGAGGAGAGTGTCCTGTATATACAGGTATAATGTTATATATATAGAGAGGAGAGTGTCCTGTATATACAGGTATAATGTTATATATATATAGAGAGGAGAGTGTCCTGTATATACAGGTATAATGTTATATATATAGAGAGGTGAGTGTCCTGTATATACAGGTATAATGTTATATATATATAGAGAGGAGAGTGTCCTGTATATACAGGTATAATGTTATATATATAGAGAGGAGAGTGTCCTGTATATACAGGTATAATGTTATATATATATAGAGAGGAGAGTGTCCTGTATATACAGGTATAATGTTATATATATAGAGAGGTGAGTGTCCTGTATATACAGGTATAATGCTATATATATATAGAGAGAGGAGAGTGTCCTGTATATACAGGTATAATGTTATATATATAGAGAGGAGAGTGTCCTGTATATACAGGTATAATGTTATATATATAGAGAGGTGAGTGTCCTGTATATACAGGTATAATGTTATATATATATAGAGAGAGAGGAGAGTGTCCTGTATATACAGGTATAATGTTATATATATATAGAGAGGTGAGTGTCCTGTATATACAGATATAATGTTATATATATAGAGAGGAGAGTGTCCTGTATATACAGGTATAATGTTATATATATATATAGAGAGGTGAGTGTCCTGTATATACAGGTATAATGTTATATATAGAGAGGAGAGTGTCCTGTATATACAGGTATAATGTTATATATATATAGAGAGGAGAGTGTCCTGTATATACAGGTATAATGTTATATATATATAGAGAGGTGAGTGTCCTGTATATACAGGTATAATGTTATATATAGAGAGGAGAGTGTCCTGTATATACAGGTATAATGTTATATATATATAGAGAGGTGAGTGTCCTGTATATACAGGTATAATGTTATATATAGAGAGAGGTGAGTGTCCTGTATATACAGGTATAATGTTATATATATAGAGAGGAGAGTGTCCTGTATATACAGGTATAATGTTATATATATAGAGAGGTGAGTGTCCTGTATATACAGGTATAATGTTATATATATAGAGAGGTGAGTGTCCTGTATATACAGGTATAATGTTATATATATAGAGAGGAGAGTGTCCTGTATATACAGGTATAATGTTATATATATAGAGAGGAGAGTGTCCTGTATATACAGGTATAATGTTATATATATAGAGAGGTGAGTGTCCTGTATATACAGGTATAATGTTATATATATATAGAGAGGAGAGTGTCCTGTATATACAGGTATAATGTTATATATATAGAGAGGTGAGTGTCCTGTATATACAGGTATAATGTTATATATATATAGAGAGGAGAGTGTCCTGTATATACAGGTATAATGTTATATATATAGAGAGGAGAGTGTCCTGTATATACAGGTATAATGTTATATATATATAGAGAGAGGAGAGTGTCCTGTATATACAGGTATAATGTTATATATATATAGAGAGGTGAGTGTCCTGTATATACAGGTATAATATTATATATATAGAGAGGTGAGTGTCCTGTATATACAGGTATAATGTTATATATATATATAGAGAGGTGAGTGTCCTGTATATACAGGTATAATGTTATATATATAGAAAGGTGAGTGTCCTGTATATACAGGTATAATGTTATATATATATATATATATATATATAGAGAGGAGAGTGTCCTGTATATACAGGTATAATGTTATATATATATATATATATATAGAGAGGAGAGTGTCCTGTATATACAGGTATAATGTTATATATATATAGAGAGGTGAGTGTCCTGTATATACAGGTATAATGTTATATATATATAGAGAGAGGAGAGTGTCCTGTATATACAGGTATAATGTTATATATATAGAGAGGTGAGTGTCCTGTATATACAGGTATAATGTTATATATATAGAGAGGAGAGTGTCCTGTATATACAGGTATAATGTTATATATATATATAGAGAGGAGAGTGTCCTGTATATACAGGTATAATGTTATATATATAGAGAGGAGAGTGTCCTGTATATACAGGTATAATGTTATATATAGAGAGGAGAGTGTCCTGTATATACAGGTATAATGTTATATATATAGAGAGGTGAGTGTCCTGTATATACAGGTATAATGTTATATATATATAGAGAGGTGAGTGTCCTGTATATACAGGTATAATATTATATATATATAGAGAGGAGAGTGTCCTGTATATACAGGTATAATATTATATATATAGAGAGGTGAGTGTCCTGTATATACAGGTATAATGTTATATATAGAGAGGTGAGTGTCCTGTATATACAGGTATAATGTTATATATATATAGAGAGAGGTGAGTGTCCTGTATATACAGGTATAATGTTATATATATAGAGAGGAGAGTGTCCTGTATATACAGGTATAATGTTATATATATAGAGAGGTGAGTGTCCTGTATATACAGGTATAATGTTATATATATATAGAGAGGTGAGTGTCCTGTATATACAGGTATAATATTATATATATATAGAGAGGAGAGTGTCCTGTATATACAGGTATAATGTTATATATAGAGAGGAGAGTGTCCTGTATATACAGGTATAATGTTATATATATAGAGAGAGGAGAGTGTCCTGTATATACAGGTATAATGTTATATATAGAGAGAGAGGAGAGTGTCCTGTATATACAGGTATAATGTTATATATATAGAGAGGTGAGTGTCCTGTATATACAGGTATAATGTTATATATATATATATAGAGAGGTGAGTGTCCTGTATATACAGGTATAATGTTATATATAGAGAGAGAGGAGAGTGTCCTGTATATACAGGTATAATGTTATATATATATAGAGAGGTGAGTGTCCTGTATATACAGGTATAATGTTATATATATATATAGAGAGGTGAGTGTCCTGTATATACAGGTATAATGTTATATATATATAGAGAGGTGAGTGTCCTATATATACAGGTATAATGTTATATATATAGAGAGGAGAGTGTCCTGTATATACAGGTATAATGTTATATATATATATAGAGAGAGGAGAGTGTCCTGTATATACAGGTATAATGTTATATATATATAGAGAGGAGAGTGTCCTGTATATACAGGTATAATGTTATATATATATAAGAGGTGAGTGTCCTGTATATACAGGTATAATGTTATATATATAGAGAGCTGAGTGTCCTGTATATACAGGTATAATGTTATATATATATAGAGAGGAGAGTGTCCTGTATATACAGGTATAATGTTATATATATATAGAGAGGAGAGTGTCCTGTATATACAGGTATAATGTTATATATAGAGAGAGGAGAGTGTCCTGTATATACAGGTATAATGTTATATATAGAGAGGAGAGTGTCCTGTATATACAGGTATAATGTTATATATATAGAGAGGTGAGTGTCCTGTATATACAGGTATAATGTTATATATATAGAGAGGTGAGTGTCCTGTATATACAGGTATAATGTTATATATAGAGAGGTGAGTGTCCTGTATATACAGGTATAATGTTATATATATATAGAGAGGTGAGTGTCCTGTATATACAGGTATAATGTTATATATAGAGAGAGGAGAGTGTCCTGTATATACAGGTATAATGTTATATATATATAGAGAGGAGAGTGTCCTGTATATACAGGTATAATGTTATATATATATAGAGAGGTGAGTGTCCTGTATATACAGGTATAATGTTATATATAGAGAGGTGAGTGTCCTGTATATACAGGTATAATGTTATATATATATAGAGAGGTGAGTGTCCTGTATATACAGGTATAATGTTATATATAGAGAGAGGAGAGTGTCCTGTATATACAGGTATAATGTTATATATATATAGAGAGGTGAGTGTCCTGTATATACAGGTATAATGTTATATATATATATAGAGAGGAGAGTGTCCTGTATATACAGGTATAATGTTATATATATATATAGAGAGGTGAGTGTCCTGTATATACAGGTATAATGTTATATATATATAGAGAGTGAGTATCCTGTATATACAGGTATAATGTTATATATATATAGAGAGGTGACTGTCCTGTATATACAGGTATAATGTTATATATATATATATAGAGAGGTGAGTGTCCTGTATATACAGGTATAATGTTATATATATAGAGAGGTGAGTGTCCTGTATATACAGGTATAATGTTATATATATAGAGAGGAGAGTGTCCTGTATATACAGGTATAATGTTTATATATATATAGAGAGGTGAGTGTCCTGTATATACAGGTATAATGTTATATATATATATATATAGAGAGAGAGTGTCCTGTATATACAGGTATAATGTTATATATATAGAGAGGAGAGTGTCCTGTATATACAGGTATAATGTTATATATATAGAGAGGTGAGTGTCCTGTATATACAGGTATAATGTTATATATATAGAGAGGTGACTGTCCTGTATATACAGGTATAATGTTATATATATATATAGAGAGGAGAGTGTCCTGTATATACAGGTATAATGTTATATATATATATAATATATATAGAGAGGAGAGTGTCCTGTATATACAGGTATAATGTTATATATATATATATAATAAGAGAGGAGAGTGTCCTGTATATACAGGTATAATGTTATATATATAGAGAGGTAAGTGTCCTGTATATACAGGTATAATGTTATATATAGAGAGGAGAGTGTCCTGTATATACAGGTATAATGTTATATATATATATTAGAGAGGAGAGTGTCCTGTATATACAGGTATAATGTTATATATAGAGAGGTGAGTGTCCTGTATATACAGGTATAATGTTATATATATAGAGAGGAGAGTGTCCTGTATATACAGGTATAATGTTATATATAGAGAGGTGAGTGTCCTGTATATACAGGTATAATGTTATATATAGAGAGGTGACTGTCCTGTATATACAGGTATAATGTTATATATATATAGAGAGGTGAGTGTCCTGTATATACAGGTATAATGTTATATATATATATATAGAGAGGTGAGTGTCCTGTATATACAGGTATAATGTTATATATATATAGAGAGGTGAGTGTCCTGTATATACAGGTATAATGTTATATATATAGAGAGGAGAGTGTCCTGTATATACAGGTATAATGTTATATATAGAGAGAGGTGAGTGTCCTGTATATACAGGTATAATGTTATATATATAGAGAGGAGAGTGTCCTGTATATACAGGTATAATGTTTATATATATAGAGAGGAGAGTGTCCTGTATATACAGGTATAATGTTATATATATATAGAGAGGTGAGTGTCCTGTATATACAGGTATAATGTTATATATATAGAGAGGTGAGTGTCCTGTATATACAGGTATAATGTTATATTATATAGAGAGGTGAGTGTCCTGTATATACAGGTATAATGTTATATATATATAGAGAGGTGAGTGTCCTGTATATACAGGTATAATATTATATATATATAGAGAGGAGAGTGTCCTGTATATACAGCTATAATGTTATATATATAGAGAGGAGAGTGTCCTGTATATACAGGTATAATGTTATATATAGAGAGGTGAGTGTCCTGTATATACAGGTATAATGTTATATATATAGAGAGAGGAGAGTGTCCTGTATATACAGGTATAATGTTATATATAGAGAGAGAGGTGAGTGTCCTGTATATACAGGTATAATGTTATATATATATATAGAGAGGAGAGTGTCCTGTATATACAGGTATAATGTTATATATAGAGAGGAGAGTGTCCTGTATATACAGGTATAATGTTATATATATAGAGAGAGGAGAGTGTCCTGTATATACAGGTATAATGTTATATATATATAGAGAGGAGAGTGTCCTGTATATACAGGTATAATGTTATATATATATAGAGAGGTGAGTGTCCTGTATATACAGGTATAATGTTATATATATAGAGAGGAGAGTGTCCTGTATATACAGGTATAATGTTATATATAGAGAGAGAGGTGAGTGTCCTGTATATACAGGTATAATGTTATATATATATATAGAGAGGTGAGTGTCCTGTATATACAGGTATAATGTTATATATATAGAGAGGAGAGTGTCCTGTATATACAGGTATAATGTTATATATATATAGAGAGGTGAGTGTCCTGTATATACAGGTATAATGTTATATATATAGAGAGGTGACTGTCCTGTATATACAGGTATAATGTTATATATATAGAGAGGTGAGTGTCCTGTATATACAGGTATAATGTTATATATATAGAGAGGTGAGTGTCCTGTATATACAGGTATAATTGTTATATATAGAGAGAGGTGAGTGTCCTGTATATACAGGTATAATGTTATATATAGAGAGAGGTGAGTGTCCTGTATATACAGGTATAATGTTATATATAGAGAGGAGAGTGTCCTGTATATACAGGTATAATGTTATATATAATAGAGAGGAGGAGAGTGTCCTGTATATACAGGTATAATGTTATATATATATATATATATAGAGAGGTGACTGTCCTGTATATACAGGTATAATGTTATATATATAGAGAGGTGAGTGTCCTGTATATACAGGTA
Organism: Rhinoderma darwinii; assembly: GCF_050947455.1. Lineage (NCBI taxonomy): Eukaryota > Metazoa > Chordata > Amphibia > Anura > Rhinodermatidae > Rhinoderma > Rhinoderma darwinii. Next base: position 79,227 of record NW_027464559.1, read on the forward strand.
TAATGTTATATATATAGAGAGGTGAGTGTCCTGTATATACAGGTATAATGTTATATATAGAGAGAGTGAGTGTCCTGTATATACAGGTATAATGTTATATATAGAGAGAGGTGAGTGTCCTGTATATACAGGTATAATGTTATATATATAAGAGAGGTGAGTGTCCTGTATATACAGGTATAATGTTATATATATAGAGAGGAGAGTGTCCTGTATATACAGGTATAATGTTATATATATAGAGAGGAGAGTGTCCTGTATATACAGGTATAATGTTATATATATATATATATAGAGAGGTGAGTGTCCTGTATATACAGGTATAATGTTATATATATATATATATAGAGGTGAGTGTCCTGTATATACAGGTATAATGTTATATATATAGAGAGGTGAGTGTCCTGTATATACAGGTATAATGTTATATATATATAGAGGTGAGTGTCCTGTATATACAGGTATAATGTTATATATATAGAGAGGAGAGTGTCCTGTATATACAGGTATAATGTTATATATATAGAGAGGAGAGTGTCCTGTATATACAGGTATAATGTTATATATATATATAGAGAGGTGAGTGTCCTGTATATACAGGTATAATGTTATATATATAGAGAGCTGAGTGTCCTGTATATACAGGTATAATGTTATATATAGAGAGAGGTGAGTGTCCTGTATATACAGGTATAATGTTATATATATAGAGAGGAGAGTGTCCTGTATATACAGGTATAATGTTATATATATATAGAGAGGTGAGTGTCCCTGTATATACAGGTATAATGTTATATATATATAGAGGTGAGTGTCCTGTATATACAGGTATAATGTTATATATATAGAGAGGTGAGTGTCCTGTATATACAGGTATAATGTTATATATATAGAGAGGTGAGTGTCCTGTATATACAGGTATAATGTTATATATATAGAGAGGAGTGTCCTGTATATACAGGTATAATGTTATATATATAGAGAGAGAGTGTCCTGTATATACAGGTATAATGTTATATATATAGAGAGGTGAGTGTCCTGTATATACAGGTATAATGTTATATATATAGAGAGGAGAGTGTCCTGTATATACAGGTATAATGTTATATATATAGAGAGGTGAGTGTCCTGTATATACAGGTATAATGCTATATATATATAGAGAGAGGAGAGTGTCCTGTATATACAGGTATAATGTTATATATATAGAGAGGTGAGTATCCTGTATATACAGGTATAATGTTATATATATATAGAGAGGTGACTGTCCTGTATATACAGGTATAATGTTATATATATGGAGAGAGGTGAGTGTCCTGTATATACAGGTATAATGTTATATATATATATAGAGAGGTGAGTGTCCTGTATATACAGGTATAATGTTATATATATATAGAGAGGTGAGTGTCCTGTATATACAGGTATAATGTTATATATATATATAGAGAGGTGAGTGTCCTGTATATACAGGTATAATGTTATATATATAGAGAGCTGAGTGTCCTGTATATACAGGTATAATGTTATATATAGAGAGAGGTGAGTGTCCTGTATATACAGGTATAATGTTATATACAGATGCTCGGTGAGTGTCCTGTATATACAGGTATAATGTTATATATATAGAGAGGTGAGTGTCCTGTATATACAGGTATAATGTTATATATATATAGAGAGGAGAGTGTCCTGTATATACAGGTATAATGTTATATATATATAGAGAGGTGAGTGTCCTGTATATACAGGTATAATGTTATATATATATATATAGAGAGGAGAGTGTCCTGTATATACAGGTATAATGTTATATATATATAGAGAGGAGAGTGTCCTGTATATACAGGTATAATGTTATATATATAGAGAGGAGAGTGTCCTGTATATACAGGTATAATGTTTATATATATATATAATATATATAGAGAGGAGAGTGTCCTGTATATACAGGTATAATGTTATATATATATAGAGAGGTGAGTGTCCTGTATATACAGGTATAATGTTATATATATAGAGAGGTGAGTGTCCTGTATATACAGGTATAATGTTATATATATAGAGAGGAGAGTGTCCTGTATATACAGGTATAATGTTATATATATAGAGAGGAGAGTGTCCTGTATATACAGGTATAATGTTATATATATAGAGAGGTGAGTGTCCTGTATATACAGGTATAATGTTATATATATATATAGAGAGGAGAGTGTCCTGTATATACAGGTATAATGTTATATATAGAGAGGTGAGTGTCCTGTATATACAGGTATAATGTTATATATATAGAGAGGAGAGTGTCCTGTATATACAGGTATAATGTTATATATATATATAGAGAGGAGAGTGTCCTGTATATACAGGTATAATGTTATATATATATATAGAGAGGAGAGTGTCCTGTATATACAGGTATAATGTTATATATATATAGAGAGAGGAGAGTGTCCTGTATATACAGGTATAATGTTATATATAGAGAGGAGAGTGTCCTGTATATACAGGTATAATGTTATATATATATAGAGAGGTGAGTGTCCTGTATATACAGGTATAATGTTATATATATATAGAGAGGTGAGTGTCCTGTATATACAGGTATAATGTTATATATAGAGAGAGGTGAGTGTCCTGTATATACAGGTATAATGTTATATATATAGAGAGGTGAGTGTCCTGTATATACAGGTATAATGTTTTATATATATATAGAGAGGAGAGTGTCCTGTATATACAGGTATAATGTTATATATATATTAGAGGAGTGTGTCCTGTATATACAGGTATAATGTTATATATATATAGAGAGGAGAGTGTCCTGTATATACAGGTATAATGTTATATATATAGAGAGGTGAGTGTCCTGTATATACAGGTATAATGTTTATATATATATAGAGAGGAGAGTGTCCTGTATATACAGGTATAATGTTATATATATATATAGAGGAGAGTGTCCTGTATATACAGGTATAATGTTATATATATATAGAGAGGAGAGTGTCCTGTATATACAGGTATAATGTTATATATATATAGAGGTGAGTGTCCTGTATATACAGGTATAATGTTATATATATAGAGAGGAGAGTGTCCTGTATATACAGGTATAATGTTATATATATAGAGAGGTGAGTGTCCTGTATATACAGGTATAATGTTATATATATATATATAGAGAGGTGAGTGTCCTGTATATACAGGTATAATGTTATATATATATAGAGAGGTGAGTGTCCTGTATATACAGGTATAATGTTATATATATAGAGAGGTGAGTGTCCTGTATATACAGGTATAATGTTATATATATAGAGGGGAGAGTGTCCTGTATATACAGGTATAATGTTATATATAGAGAGAGGTGAGTGTCCTGTATATACAGGTATAATGTTATATATATAGAGAGGAGAGTGTCCTGTATATACAGGTATAATGTTATATATATAGAGAGGAGAGTGTCCTGTATATACAGGTATAATGTTATATATATATAGAGAGGTGAGTGTCCTGTATATACAGGTATAATGTTATATATAGAGAGAGGAGAGTGTCCTGTATATACAGGTATAATGTTATATATATATAGAGAGGAGAGTGTCCTGTATATACAGGTATAATGTTATATATATAGAGAGGAGAGTGTCCTGTATATACAGGTATAATGTTATATATATAGAGAGGAGAGTGTCCTGTATATACAGGTATAATGTTATATATATATAGAGAGGTGAGTGTCCTGTATATACAGGTATAATGTTATATATAGAGAGAGGAGAGTGTCCTGTATATACAGGTATAATGTTATATATATATAGAGAGGTGAGTGTCCTGTATATACAGGTATAATGTTATATATATAGAGAGGAGAGTGTCCTGTATATACAGGTATAATGTTATATATATAGAGAGAGGAGAGTGTCCTGTATATACAGGTATAATGTTATATATATATAGAGAGGTGAGTGTCCTGTATATACAGGTATAATGTTATATATAGAGAGGTGAGTGTCCTGTATATACAGGTATAATGTTATATATATAGAGAGGTGAGTGTCCTGTATATACAGGTATAATGTTATATATATAGAGAGGTGAGTGTCCTGTATATACAGGTATAATGTTATATATAGAGAGAGAGGAGAGTGTCCTGTATATACAGGTATAATGTTATATATATAGAGAGGAGAGTGTCCTGTATATACAGGTATAATGTTATATATAGAGAGGAGAGTGTCCTGTATATACAGGTATAATGTTATATATATAGAGAGGAGAGTGTCCTGTATATACAGGTATAATGTTATATATATAGAGAGGAGAGTGTCCTGTATATACAGGTATAATGTTATATATATAGAGAGGAGAGTGTCCTGTATATACAGGTATAATGTTATATATATATAGAGAGGTGAGTGTCCTGTATATACAGGTATAATGTTATATATATATAGAGAGGAGAGTGTCCTGTATATACAGGTATAATGTTATATATATAGAGAGGTGAGTGTCCTGTATATACAGGTATAATGTTATATATATATAGAGAGAGGTGAGTGTCCTGTATATACAGGTATAATGTTATATATATAAAGAGAGGTGAGTGTCCTGTATATACAGGTATAATGTTATATATATATATATATATAGAGAGGTGACTGTCCTGTATATACAGGTATAATGTTATATATATAGAGAGGAGAGTGTCCTGTATATACAGGTATAATGTTATATATATAGAGAGGTGAGTGTCCTGTATATACAGGTATAATGCTATATATAGAGAGGTGAGTGTCCTGTATATACAGGTATAATGTTATATATATAGAGAGGTGAGTGTCCTGTATATACAGGTATAATGTTATATATATATATATATAGAGAGGTGAGTGTCCTGTATATACAGGTATAATGTTATATATATATAGAGAGGAGAGTGTCCTGTATATACAGGTATAAGATATATATATATATATAGAGAGAGGAGAGTGTCCTGTATATACAGGTATAATGTTATATATATATATATATATAGAGAGGAGAGTGTCCTGTATATACAGGTATAATGTTATATATATAGAGAGGTGAGTGTCCTGTATATACAGGTATAATGTTATATATATAGAGAGGTGAGTGTCCCGTATATACAGGTATAATGTTATATATATAGAGAGGTGAGTGTCCTGTATATACAGGTATAATGTTATATATATATAGAGAGGTGAGTGTCCTGTATATACAGGTATAATGTTATATATATATATAGAGAGGAGAGTGTCCTGTATATACAGGTATAATGTTATATATATAGAGAGGTGAGTGTCCTGTATATACAGGTATAATGTTATATATAGAGAGGTGAGTGTCCTGTATATACAGGTATAATGTTATATATATATAGAGAGGTGAGTGTCCTGTATATACAGGTATAATGTTATATATATAGAGAGGTGAGTGTCCTGTATATACAGGTATAATGTTATATATATATAGAGAGGAGAGTGTCCTGTATATACAGGTATAATGTTATATATATAGAGAGGAGAGTGTCCTGTATATACAGGTATAATGTTATATATATAGAGAGGAGAGTGTCCTGTATATACAGGTATAATGTTATATATATAGAGAGGAGAGTGTCCTGTATATACAGGTATAATGTTATATATATAGAGAGGAGAGTGTCCTGTATATACAGGTATAATGTTATATATATAGAGAGGAGAGTGTCCTGTATATACAGGTATAATGTTATATATATAGAGAGGAGAGTGTCCTGTATATACAGGTATAATGTTATATATATAGAGAGGTGAGTGTCCTGTATATACAGGTATAATGTTATATATATATAGAGAGGTGAGTGTCCTGTATATACAGGTATAATGTTATATATATATAGAGAGGAGAGTGTCCTGTATATACAGGTATAATGTTATATATAGAGAGAGGAGAGTGTCCTGTATATACAGGTATAATGTTATATATATAGAGAGGTGAGTGTCCTGTATATACAGGTATAATGTTATATATATAGAGAGGAGAGTGTCCTGTATATACAGGTATAATGTTATATATATAGAGAGGTGAGTGTCCTGTATATACAGGTATAATGTTATATATATATAGAGAGTGAGTGTCCTGTATATACAGGTATAATGTTATATATATATATAGAGAGGTGAGTGTCCTGTATATACAGGTATAATGTTATATATATATAGAGAGGAGAGTGTCCTGTATATACAGGTATAATGTTATATATATAGAGAGGAGATTGTCCTGTATATACAGGTATAATGTTATATATATAGAGAGGAGAGTGTCCTGTATATACAGGTATAATGTTATATATATATAGAGAGGAGAGTGTCCTGTATATACAGGTATAATGTTATATATATAGAGAGAGGAGAGTGTCCTGTATATACAGGTATAATGTTATATATATAGAGAGGAGAGTGTCCTGTATATACAGGTATAATGTTATATATATAGAGAGGAGAGTGTCCTGTATATACAGGTATAATGTTATATATATATATATATATATAGAGAGGTGAGTATCCTGTATATACAGGTATAATGTTATATATATATTAGAGGTGAGTGTCCTGTATATACAGGTATAATGTTATATATATAGAGAGGTGAGTGTCCTGTATATACAGGTATAATGTATATATATATATATATAGAGAGGTGAGTGTCCTGTATATACAGGTATAATGTTATATATATATAGAGAGGAGAGTGTCCTGTATATACAGGTATAATGTTATATATTTAGAGAGGAGAGTGTCCTGTATATACAGGTATAATGTTATATATATATATATATATATATATATATATATATATAGAGAGAGGAGAGTGTCCTGTATATACAGGTATAATGTTATATATTATATATATATAGAGAGGTGAGTGTCCTGTATATACAGGTATGTTATATATATATAGAGAGGAGAGTGTCCTGTATATACAGGTATAATGTTATATATATATATATAGAGAGGTGAGTGTCCTGTATATACAGGTATAATGTTATATATATATAGAGAGGTGAGTGTCCTGTATATACAGGTATAATGTTATATATATATAGAGAGAGGTGAGTGTCCTGTATATACAGGTATAATGTTATATATATATAGAGAGGTGAGTGTCCTGTATATACAGGTATAATGTTATATATATAGAGAGGTGAGTGTCCTGTATATACAGGTATAATGTTATATATAGAGAGGAGAGTGTCTGTATATACAGGTATAATGTTATATATATATAGAGAGGTGAGTATCCTGTATATACAGGTATAATGTTATATATATAGAGAGGTGAGTGTCCTGTATATACAGGTATAATGTTATATATATATAGAGAGGTGAGTGTCCTGTATATACAGGTATAATGTTATATATATATATAGAAAGGAGAGTGTCCTGTATATACAGGTATAATGTTATATATATAGAGAGGAGAGTGTCCTGTATATACAGGTATAATGTTATATATATTGAGAGGTGAGTGTCCTGTATATACAGGTATAATGTTATATATATATATATATAGAGGAGAGTGTCCTGTATATACAGGTATAATATTTATATATATAGAGAGAGGAGAGTGTCCTGTATATACAGGTATAATGTTATATATATATAGAGAGGAGAGTGTCCTGTATATACAGGTATAATGTTATATATATAGAGAGAGAGTGTCCTGTATATACAGGTATAATGTTATATATATATATAGAGAGGAGAGTGGTCCTGTATATACAGGTATAATGTTATATATATATAGAGAGGTGAGTGTCCTGTATATACAGGTATAATGTTATATATAAGAGAGGAGAGTGTCCTGTATATACAGGTATAATGTTATATATATATAGAGAGGAGAGTGTCCTGTATATACAGGTATAATGTTATATATATATAGAGAGGTGAGTGTCCTGTATATACAGGTATAATGTTATATATATATAGAGAGGAGAGTGTCCTGTATATACAGGTATAATGTTATATATATATATAGAGGAGAGTGTCCTGTAATATACAGGTATAATGTTATATATATATAGAGAGGAGAGTGTCTGTATATACAGGTATAATGTTATATATATAGAGAGGTGAGTGTCCTGTATATACAGGTATAATGTTATATATATATATAGAGAGGTGAGTGTCCTGTATATACAGGTATAATGTTATATATATAGAGAGGAGAGTGTCCTGTATATACAGGTATAATGTTATATATATATATAGAGAGGTGAGTGTCCTGTATATACAGGTATAATGTTATATATAGAGAGGAGAGTGTCCTGTATATACAGGTATAATGTTATATATATATAGAGAGGAGAGTGTCTGTATATACAGGTATAATGTTATATATATATAGAGAGGTGAGTGTCCTGTATATACAGGTATAATGTTATATATATATAGAGGTGAGTGTCCTGTATATACAGGTATAATGTTATATATATAGAGAGGTGAGTGTCCTGTATATACAGGTATAATGTTATATATATATATAGAAGGTGAGTGTCCTGTATATACAGGTATAATGTTATATATATAGAGAGGAGAGTGTCCTGTATATACAGGTATAATGTTATATATATATATAGAGAGGTGAGTGTCCTGTATATACAGGTATAATGTTATATATATAGAGAGGTGAGTGTCCTGTATATACAGGTATAATGTTATATATAGAGAGGAGAGTGTCCTGTATATACAGGTATAATGTTATATATATAGAGAGGAGAGTGTCCTGTATATACAGGTATAATGTTATATATATATAGAGAGGAGAGTGTCCTGTATATACAGGTATAATGTTATATATATAGAGAGGAGAGTGTCCTGTATATACAGGTATAATGTTATATATATAGAGAGGTGAGTGTCCTGTATATACAGGTATAATGTTATATATATATAGAGAGGAGAGTGTCCTGTATATACAGGTATAATGTTATATATATAGAGAGGAGAGTGTCCTGTATATACAGGTATAATGTTATATATATAGAGAGGAGAGTGTCCTGTATATACAGGTATAATGTTATATATATAGAGAGGAGAGTGTCCTGTATATACAGGTATAATGTTATATATATAGAGAGGAGAGTGTCCTGTATATACAGGTATAATGTTATATATATAGAGGAGGTGAGTGTCCTGTATATACAGGTATAATGTTATATATATATAGAGAGGTGAGTGTCCTGTATATACAGGTATAATGTTATATATATATAGAGAGGTGAGTGTCCTGTATATACAGGTATAATGTTATATATATAGAGAGGTGAGTGTCCTGTATATACAGGTATAATGTTATATATATAGAGAGGTGAGTGTCCTGTATATACAGGTATAATGTTATATATAGAGAGGAGAGTGTCCTGTATATACAGGTATAATGTTATATATATAGAGAGGTGAGTGTCCTGTATATACAGGTATAATGTTATATATATATAGAGAGGAGAGTGTCTGTATATACAGGTATAATGTTATATATATAGAGAGGAGAGTGTCCTGTATATACAGGTATAATGTTATATATATAGAGAGGAGAGTGTCCTGTATATACAGGTATAATGTTATATATATAGAGAGGTGAGTGTCCTGTATATACAGGTATAATGTTATATATATATAGAGAGGAGAGTGTCCTGTATATACAGGTATAATGTTATATATATAGAGAGGAGAGTGTCCTGTATATACAGGTATAATGTTATATATATATAGAGAGGTGAGTGTCCTGTATATACAGGTATAATGTTATATATAGAGAGGAGAGTGTCCTGTATATACAGGTATAATGTTATATATATATATAGAGAGAGGTGAGTGTCCTGTATATACAGGTATAATGTTATATATATAGAGAGGAGAGTGTCCTGTATATACAGGTATAATGTTATATATAGAGGAGGAGAGTGTCCTGTATATACAGGTATAATGTTATATATATATAGAGAGGTGAGTGTCCTGTATATACAGGTATAATGTTATATATATATATAGAGAGGTGAGTGTCCCTGTATATACAGGTATAATGTTATATATATATAGAGGTGAGTGTCCTGTATATACAGGTATAATGTTATATATATAGAGAGGAGAGTGTCCTGTATATACAGGTATAATGTTATATATATAGAGAGGTGAGTGTCCTGTATATACAGGTATAATGTTATATATATATAGAGGTGAGTGTCCTGTATATACAGGTATAATGTTATATATATATAGAGGTGAGTGTCCTGTATATACAGGTATAATGTTATATATATATAGAGGTGAGTGTCCTGTATATACAGGTATAATGTTATATATATATATATATAGAGAGGTGAGTGTCCTGTATATACAGGTATAATGTTATATATATATAGAGAGGAGAGTGTCCTGTATATACAGGTATAATGTTATATATATATATAGAGAGGTGAGTGTCCTGTATATACAGGTATAATGTTATATATATATAGAGGAGAGTGTCCCTGTATATACAGGTATAATGTTATATATAGAGAGGAGAGTGTCCTGTATATACAGGTATAATGTTATATATATATATATATATAGAGGAGAGTGTCCTGTATATACAGGTATAATGTTTATATATATAGAGAGGTGAGTGTCCTGTATATACAGGTATAATGTTATATATAGAGAGGAGAGTGTCCTGTATATACAGGTATAATGTTATATATATATATATATAAGAGGAGAGTGTCCTGTATATACAGGTATAATGTTATATATATATATATATATAGAGGAGAGTGTCCTGTATATACAGGTATAATGTTATATATATATAGAGAGGTGAGTGTCCTGTATATACAGGTATAATGTTATATATATAGAGAGGTGAGTGTCCTGTATATACAGGTATAATGTTATATATATAGAGAGGAGAGTGTCCTGTATATACAGGTATAATGTTATATATATAGAGAGGTGAGTGTCCTGTATATACAGGTATAATGTTATATATATAGAGAGGAGAGTGTCCTGTATATACAGGTATAATGTTATTATATATATATATAGAGGAGAGTGTCCTGTATATACAGGTATAATGTTATATATATATAGAGAGGTGAGTGTCCTGTATATACAGGTATAATGTTATATATATAGAGAGGTGAGTGTCCTGTATATACAGGTATAATGTTATATATATAGAGAGGAGAGGTGTCCTGTATATACAGGTATAATGTTATATATATAGAGAGGTGAGTGTCCTGTATATACAGGTATAATGTTATATATATAGAGAGAGGTGAGTGTCCTGTATATACAGGTATAATGTTATATATAGAGAGGAGAGTGTCCTGTATATACAGGTATAATGTTATATATATAGAGAGGAGAGTGTCCTGTATATACAGGTATAATGTTATATATATAGAGAGGTGACTGTCCTGTATATACAGGTATAATGTTATATATATATAGAGAGGTGAGTGTCCTGTATATACAGGTATAATGTTATATATATATAGAGAGGTGAGTGTCCTGTATATACAGGTATAATGTTATATATATATAGAGAGGTGAGTGTCCTGTATATACAGGTATAATGTTATATATATAGAGAGGAGAGTGTCCTGTATATACAGGTAATAATGTTATATATATAGAGAGGTGAGTGTCCTGTATATACAGGTATAATGTTATATATATAGAGAGGTGAGTGTCCTGTATATACAGGTATAATGTTATATATATAGAGAGGTGAGTGTCCTGTATATACAGGTATAATGTTATATATAGAGAGGAGAGTGTCCTGTATATACAGGTATAATGTTATATATATAGAGAGGAGAGTGTCCTGTATATACAGGTATAATGTTATATATATAGAGAGGTGAGTGTCCTGTATATACAGGTATAATGTTATATATATAGAGAGGTGAGTGTCCTGTATATACAGGTATAATGTTATATATATAGAGAGGTGAGTGTCCTGTATATACAGGTATAATGTTAATATATATATATAGAGAGAGGAGAGTGTCCTGTATATACAGGTATAATGTTATATATATATATATATATATAGAGAGGAGAGTGTCCTGTATATACAGGTATAATGTTATATATATATAGAGAGAGGAGAGTGTCCTGTATATACAGGTATAATGTTATATATATATAGAGAGGAGAGTGTCCTGTATATACAGGTATAATGTTATATATATAGAGAGGAGAGTGTCCTGTATATACAGGTATAATGTTATATATATATAGAGAGAGGTGAGTGTCCTGTATATACAGGTATAATGTTATATATATAGAGAGGAGAGTGTCCTGTATATACAGGTATAATGTTATATATATAGAGAGGAGAGTGTCCTGTATATACAGGTATAATGTTATATATATATAGAGAGGTGAGTGTCCTGTATATACAGGTATAATGTTATATATATAGAGAGAGAGGTGACTGTCCTGTATATACAGGTATAATGTTATATATATAGAGAGGAGAGTGTCCTGTATATACAGGTATAATGTTATATATATAGAGAGGAGAGTGTCCTGTATATACAGGTATAATGTTATATATATAGAGAGGAGAGTGTCCTGTATATACAGGTATAATGTTATATATATAGAGAGGAGAGTGTCCTGTATATACAGGTATAATGTTATATATATAGAGAGGTGAGTGTCCTGTATATACAGGTATAATGTTATATATATATAGAGAGGTGAGTGTCCTGTATATACAGGTATAATGTTATATATATATAGAGAGGAGAGTGTCCTGTATATACAGGTATAATGTTATATATATAGAGAGGAGAGTGTCCTGTTATACAGGTATAATGTTATATATAGAGAGGTGAGTGTCCTGTATATACAGGTATAATGTTATATATATATAGAGAGGTGAGTGTCCTGTATATACAGGTATAATGTTATATATATATATAGAGAGGTGAGTGTCCTGTATATACAGGTATAATGTTATATATATAGAGAGGAGAGTGTCCTGTATATACAGGTATAATGTTATATATATATATGAGAGGTGAGTGTCCCGTATATACAGGTATAATGTTATATATATAGAGAGGAGAGTGTCCTGTATATACAGGTATAATGTTATATATATATAGAGAGGTGAGTGTCTGTATATACAGGTATAATGTTATATATATAGAGAGGAGAGTGTCCTGTATATACAGGTATAATGTTATATATATAGAGAGGAGAGTGTCCTGTATATACAGGTATAATGTTATATATATATAGAGAGGTGAGTGTCCCGTATATACAGGTATAATGTTATATATATAGAGAGGTGAGTGTCCTGTATATACAGGTATAATGTTATATATATATAGAGAGGAGAGTGTCCTGTATATACAGGTATAATGTTATATATATATAGAGAGGAGAGTGTCCTGTATATACAGGTATAATGTTATATATATAGAGAGGAGAGTGTCCTGTATATACAGGTATAATGTTATATATATAGAGAGGAGAGTGTCCTGTATATACAGGTATAATGTTATATATATATAGAGAGGAGAGTGTCCTGTATATACAGGTATAATGTTATATATATAGAGAGAGGAGAGTGTCCTGTATATACAGGTATAATGTTATATATATAGAGAGGAGAGTGTCCTGTATATACAGGTATAATGTTATATATATAGAGAGGAGAGTGTCCTGTATATACAGGTATAATGTTATATATATATATATATAGAGAGGTGAGTATCCTGTATATACAGGTATAATGTTATATATATATAGAGGTGAGTGTCCTGTATATACAGGTATAATGTTATATATATAGAGAGGTGAGTGTCCTGTATATACAGGTATAATGTTATATATATATATATAGAGAGGTGAGTGTCCTGTATATACAGGTATAATGTTATATATATATAGAGAGGAGAGTGTCCTGTATATACAGGTATAATGTTATATATATAGAGAGGAGAGTGTCCTGTATATACAGGTATAATGTTATATATATATATATATATATATATATATATATATATAGAGAGGAGAGTGTCCTGTATATACAGGTATAATGTTATATATATATATATATATAGAGAGGTGAGTGTCCTGTATATACAGGTATGTTATATATATATAGAGAGGAGAGTGTCCTGTATATACAGGTATAATGTTATATATATATATATATAGAGAGGTGAGTGTCCTGTATATACAGGTATAATGTTATATATATATAGAGAGGTGAGTGTCCTGTATATACAGGTATAATGTTATATATATATAGAGAGAGGTGAGTGTCCTGTATATACAGGTATAATGTTATATATATATAGAGAGGTGAGTGTCCTGTATATACAGGTATAATGTTATATATATAGAGAGGTGAGTGTCCTGTATATACAGGTATAATGTTATATATAGAGAGGAGAGTGTCCTGTATATACAGGTATAATGTTATATATATATAGAGAGGTGAGTATCCTGTATATACAGGTATAATGTTATATATATAGAGAGGTGAGTGTCCTGTATATACAGGTATAATGTTATATATATATAGAGAGGTGAGTGTCCTGTATATACAGGTATAATGTTATATATATATATAGAGAGGAGAGTGTCCTGTATATACAGGTATAATGTTATATATAGAGAGGTGAGTGTCCTGTATATACAGGTATAATGTTATATATAGAGAGGAGAGTGTCCTGTATATACAGGTATAATGTTATATATATATAGAGAGGAGAGTGTCCTGTATATACAGGTATAATGTTATATATATATAGAGAGGTGAGTGTCCTGTATATACAGGTATAATGTTATATATATATAGAGAGGAGAGTGTCCTGTATATACAGGTATAATGTATATATATATATATATATAGAGGTGAGTGTCCTGTATATACAGGTATAATGTTATATATATAGAGAGGTGAGTGTCCTGTATATACAGGTATAATGTTATATATTATATAGAGAGGTGAGTGTCCTGTATATACAGGTATAATGTTATATATATAGAGAGGAGAGTGTCCTGTATATACAGGTATAATGTTATATATATATATAGAGAGGTGAGTGTCCTGTATATACAGGTATAATGTTATATATAGAGAGGAGAGTGTCCTGTATATACAGGTATAATGTTATATATATAGAGAGGAGAGTGTCCTGTATATACAGGTATAATGTTATATATATATAGAGAGGTGAGTGTCCTGTATATACAGGTATAATGTTATATATATATAGAGGTGAGTGTCCTGTATATACAGGTATAAATGTTATATATATAGAGAGGTGAGTGTCCTGTATATACAGGTATAATGTTATATATATATATAGAGAGGTGAGTGTCCTGTATATACAGGTATAAT